>NC_026001.2:68624888-68672806 GCF_000442705.2 Elaeis guineensis | reverse complement strand
TGCTGAAAAATCTCACTACCCTTGTAACAAATTTTGCCACTCAAATTTCTCTCTCTTTTTTTCTCAAATTTTTTTTAGATTTTTTTTTATGATTTTCACATCCCTTTAACTATAAATAGGGGACCAGGGGATGTTACATGGGATGAAGGGGCACCAACTTTTGGTGCTCCAACTTCCCACATGCCAAATAAATTTATCAAGTAAAGTTTTAATGATTTAGATACTTAGATTAGAAGAACTCTTTATTCTCTATGTGCCATTAAAATTCTATTAATTTTTGGCATTAAAACATAGGATTTCTGATTTATCTTCTAAGGCAACGCGTTTAATAAAGAGCCTTCTTTAAGAAGGACTCTTTATTTCTCATGCTGAATTGAGGTGGGTGGCAATTATATTTTTGCATGATTTTAGTAAACATGGAGGAGTCTTCTCACTTGAAACTAGTCCAAGTTTGATAAGGATCCAATCCAAATTGATCCAATCCCATTAGGTCAAAGCCAACTAGTCTAGGTTAGCTCAAATACTTTGAACCAAACTAATTTGAAACTTGGATTAATACAATATGCTAGCATATCAAATTAACCAATAGAATTTATATTAAACTCTAATTAAATCAGACCAAGATCAAATCCTAAAGTGTGTGATCTATTAGGTTTCAAATCTAGCCAGCAGTGGACCCGAACTTTTGACGTAACCCTAATCCAATGAGATTAGGTCACTCGAAGAGTCCCAATCAACTTGGACTCTTTCAAATTGATTTCAGAATCAAATTCTTTCAACTTTATCAAGCCCACAAATCAATATTGATGTCTAGCAATATGTCATGACTACCTAAAAAATTTAAAATTTTAATAAAAAATTATCAAAATATCCTTCAGTGGCAAGTTCTCGTGTAATTCAATCCTTCAATCAAACAATATTTCAGATGAGTTGTAGGCATAAAACTATGTCAAACCCAATCATTTATCTTTATGTATCTCTATCTGAAGGTGATGATTTAGTTGATGATATATTAGAAATTCTTTTCTAATTATCACCTTGCTTTGGTCAAAAACTTCCAAAATCATCATCCTATGAGATCACATAGGATGTTCACTCCCCTTATTAGGAGTGACTGATCCCTTATTGATCACTCAAAACCTCCATGCATACTTCACCATATCCAGAACACTCCATACAAGGATCAGAGAATCAAGTTAGATAGTGAACCAAAATATGGATCCACATACATAAGGTACCATGGTGACCTCAGGTCAAAAGATCATTTACGTAACTTCCACTAGAGAATTATCAGTTGACATGTAAATAAGACTCTATCTAATTATTCTCTTGCAGATCAATTCAGTGAACTCATTCTCTAATGAGCATCCATATCTTTGTATTAGTGTCACCACACAAGTGGTTGTGAGATCAACCACCTTCATTTTTAAGCATACATAGGACATGTCAGTCTTATCAGTATCATTGATCTCCGACTCAATGTACCAATGACTAAGAATATTTTAGATCAGAGCTATCAAAGATTTAGATCTCACTGGCGTGATCTCATCGTGGCCCTAAAATCATTGCCCGACCTATGGGGTTCATTATAATCTGAAAATTAATAAGATGCAGTATATAATAATCAAAAATATCAATTTTATTAGTAATATTAATATCAATTACATGAGTTTGGAAGATAAATTATAATAAACATCCTATCGCATCCCATATGCGATTGGCTTGTAGGGCATAATTCTTTCAGTTTTTACTCAAGATTTCAAATAAAGTATAGGCTTTATCCTCACTCTTACTCATGAAAGCACCTCCACAAGATGCATCAATCATCTATTTATATTGGTCACCTAAACCCTTATAGAAAGCTTGAACAATTTATCACTTAGATAGACCATAGTGTAGGCATTTTCTAAGAAGTTTCTTAAGTCTTTCCCATAACTCGTGAATTTGTTCCCTTGAAAGCTGAGCAAATCCAGTGATGGCTCACCTCATGGTGTTGGTTCGACCTATGAGATAGAATTTTTTAAGAAACTCATGCTATATTTCAGTCCAAGTTTGATTTGATCTCCTTATTGTGCCAAGTCAGTACTTGACTTTATCCTTAAGTGAGAAAAAAAATAGGATCAATCTAAGTGCATCATCAGTAAAATTTTGAATCTTCATCATGGACAGATTTTTAAGAACTCATCTAGATGCTTGTAAGGATCTTCATTGGTATTCCCATAGAAAGATGGGAGCATCTAGATTATGGTTGACTTGATCTCATAATGGCTTACCAGGATATCAGGTAAGTGAATACAAGTCGATGGGTTATAGGTGGAAGGAATAAAATATTCTTTCATTTGCCTAGGTGGTTCTCCAGGGTTTTCAACCATTTGATTTTTAGGTTTAACGTGAATCAACTGTTCAACTTCAGGATTAGGTTCAACTAGGTCAAGATAAAGAGATTTTTTACTGTGCACGTACCAGTGCAAACCCTAACGTGTGTGGTTCAAATAGATTTTTTTTTTAAGGAAGAGGAAGAGAGGAAGAAGAAGAGAAGAGGAAGACAAAGAGAAGTTTTAAAGGTGAGAACCTTAAAAAAGTCCTAGACCTAAAGATGATAGATGAGAAGAATTAGTTATGGTTAAGTGTTAATTGCAATCAAGTTGGCAAGCAATTAAACCTAGGACACCTATGGATTTCTTAGACTAACAGATCGATGTAGAGTGGCTTAGCCTAAATACAAGTTAGGTTTGTTCTCACTTCCTTCAACTAGTCAGATAAGAGGTGGGGTCATGGGGGTCCCTCCATTACTTGTCTTAGATATCAATTAGATTGGCCAGATAAGCTAACAGAACCAAGTAAATGACCATGAGTCCACTTAGACTTTGTCTTTGTAACTTCTTGTCTTAGACACCAGTTTCAGGGATGAGTCCAAACTTATTTTGCACTTGACTTTATCACAATACTCAAACTGAACTCAATTGATCCTAGGGGCCAATGTTTGCTTAATTTTCATTAGGCTTGGATTAATGTTGGATGCTGGTTGGTTGTTTTTGGGCTAAGAAAGGGTGATGAAATCTCCAACTTATCTTATTAATGGATATTACCCTTAAGTTGATTTGAGATGAATATGCACAATCAATTTCAAATAAGGAGTTCTATGTGACTAAATTATATGCATATAATTAATCAAACTTGAAAGCTCACCTTATCTTTAGCGATCATCAAAAGTAAATCTAAGATGATGAATACTTCTAAACAATTAAGTTTTTACTCTTGTCATACAATTTTTATTAGATTTATGTGGATGAATTTTATGTTAATTTGAAAAAAATAGTAATTAATACTAAAAAAAAGTAGTTTAGGATTAGGGTTAGGATTGACCTCACCAACTTTAAGCATTTCACCCTTCTTTTCTTCTTTTTTTTTAAATTTTTTTTAACAAAAAAGATAAAAAAATCAAAAAAATTAGTAAGCTATATTCATAAAAAAATTTAAAAAATAAATATTAAAGTTGGTGCCTTCCCCGACAACAACGTTAAAAATAGATAGCTTGTGATGTTGTCGTTAGGATACTGTGATTATCAAATTAATTTTAATTTTTAAAAATTAAAAATATATAAAAAATAGTGAGTCGGGTTGAATCCATAGGGAAGGCAATGCTTTGATTTGATAACTTTGATTTTTATCAAATAAAAAATAAAATTTTAAAAAAATAATTTAAGTCAGAAAATAAAAATTAAAAGTATGAAAAATAAATCAAATACTAAGATCTATTATTTAGATTCTAGCTTCTACTTGTAATAAAAATAAAAGATAAAAATTTAAAGAGTATAAAAATAAATTGGTACTAAGATCTACTAATTAGAACTTAGCATATACTTGTAATAAAATAAATAACAAAAATTTAAAGTGTAAAAAAATAAATTTTATATTAATTAAAATTAAAGTTTAATTATAAAAAATTTAAAAAAATAATAAAATAAAATAAAATTATAACAAAGATCAAAAGTTGATCGATGCAGTTTCATCGAAAAGATAGTTGATGATCTCTCCTTCTTTCTTCATACTCCGTAAAGTGAATTGACTTCTCTCTTTCTTCTTCTTAAATTTCTAATTTTTTTTTATTATTTTTTATTTTTTTACTATTTTTCTATCTTTTTTCTTATTTTCGGACTCTCTTATTTATAAGTAAAACTTTTATCTTTTTCTGGTAGCAAACGGAGTCTTAAAAATCCTCAAAATCATATCAAACCCACGTCTTGAATTTTTGACCATCGGATTGCATTTGGACACATGAGATCAATCCAAAAATCATCGTTAAGCTCCTCATCTCGATCGAGATTGCTGTCAACCGTCAAATCATTAGTAGGATGATTTTGGACTGTCGATCAGCACATAGGATCTCCTATTCATAGTTGGATTCAATGTCAACCGTCAAAACAGGCAATGGATTTATTTTGGACCATTGGATGGTGCTAAAAAAATCAGTTCTGTCTCAGTTCTCCCATCGACAACGAACATGGACCATCAGATCTCACTTCAAACTGATTTGGGTCGTTGGATTGCACAGTTGCTGTAGGCCACCATCGACGCATATGGGAAAGCGGGTTCTCAGCTGTCCGATCCCCTATTCAATGCGATCTCAGCTATTTGATCGCATGAAAATCAATCATCCGCCATGAGCCATGACAAAGACCGTGTAACTATGCTTGTGGACTGTGCCCTGATTCTATGGATCCAGCGGTTGATCCACCATGCATCGAAGGTTATTTAAAATTGATTTTTTGGATATTATTGTTTGATTTTGCTCGAATTTTATGCTTGAAAAATAGAAAAAAATATGAATTAAATTTTTATTCATTTTTTATTTATTTTGATGCTTAAATTGCTCAATTACTTTGACATCTATTTATCATAAATATACTCTAATTTTATATTTTTTTAAATTATTTATTTTTATAAAAAAAATTAATTTATTTATGAAATTAATTTTTTTAGAAGATGTTAGCACCATTAATTATCAAAAATATCTAAAATAAATATAAAAATATATAACTTATCAATGATCTAGATCTATTTCGAGTGGATATTCATAGAGGTCGGATGATTGTGTGGCTCTATTAGGATCTCATCAGGCATCCACGATCATCAAATTGTGGAGTTCTACTACTCATGCAAAGATAGTAATCTTATTTAGATCTAATTTTTATTTTTCAATATCTTAATCTTGCATGTGATAGATCTTAGGGTAGTAATAGATTAGATATATTGTGTGCATGATTGACTAAAAGGAGTTTTAATCAGATCTAAAATTTTTTCGCTATGATTTTTAAATCTGTATGCACATTTAAGAGATGAGATTTTCTAAAATTTTCTTCAACTCAATATTATAATTTCTAATTTAAAGCAAAGTTCTTCTAAATTGGTGACCTTATCCTCAAAAAAGCTGAGATGTCCTAGCTTGGAGAATAAGAAAAATTGTTGCTGGATTGGAAAGGACCATACCAGATAGACAAAGCTATGTGATCGAAAACTTATCAATTATAGCACCTAGATGGCACCTTGGTGCCACGGATTTGGCACTTTGATAATCTATGGCCTTATTGTTAGAAAAGTAGTCTATCCTTTAGAGAATACATTCAATAAAATTTTCTTTCATTATTTTGTCCAAGTATTTCATGTTTTCAGTGTAAAGCAACTAAATATTTCAATTCAGACAATAATTTCTGATCTATGATAAGGTGGGACAACCTAGAAGTGACCAGGACCCTAATATAAAATACTTATGAAGAACTCATTGCTCCTATGGAGACACCATGGTGAAAATTAGGATCTCCAATAATCAAGCTCACTCAGCTAATGAGCAAAAATTGAAGCTAAACTTCGAGAACTCAAAGCGGAGATAACCTGAGGTGGGACCTTCAAAAACTAACCCTCATGCCGATCAAAAGATCTAACAAAAATTAGTCTCATTTCACCTAACCAAACTGAAAACTACTCAAATTATGAACTCAAAAAATCTATGAGCAAGAAAAATGAAAGCTATAAGTAAAAGGCAATCAAACATAAAAAGTTAAAAAAAAAAATTCTTTCATTGATAAAGAAATATTTACATGGGCTTGGCAGTAGGAAATACTTAAGCTTCTACTACTTCAACCCTCTCCTTAGTGGCCTTGAGCTTCTTCTCGGTCTCAAGAATAACCAACTTACATTTCTCCTTGGTTACCCCGACCATCACCTCCACCTCAGCAAATTTCTTCTCAGCCACCTTCACTTTCTTCTCAGCCTCTTCGGCATTACCCTTCAGCTTCTTCATAGCTTCATAGAAGAAGCTTACAGCATGGTGCACTGGCTGAAAAGGAATAGAATGAGTTCTAAAAAAAAATTTCTACCAAGGTAAAGAGTTCCGTACTTACCCAAAGAGTTGCATCAAAGATGTCGGAGATGTGGGTGTTTGAGCTTAGCCCCTTAAAGTACTACTTGTCTGAGGGCAACTGGATTGCCCGAAGCTACTTTTGAGCAAAGTTGTTATTTTTCAGTCCCGAGTCAGATAACTTTATGCCCTACTTTGGGATGTAAATATCATGCTTAGGTTAAGCAAGAGACAGGGATGACGGGCCAGCACTAATCACCTCTCCTCAAAAACTCGAGGAGAAAAGTGAGAAACATTGCTTCAACAAAATGAAAAATGAAAAAGCTATGGAAACTTTATCACAGGGATCAACTGGACTTAGGCTAATGTTGATTAGCATTTGCCCAAATAATAACTAATGCAAGGATGGTACACTACACCCAAATAGGACGTCCAGGGAGCATTGCTCAGCATCCATTAACCCTGAATCTCAGTATAACGTGTCGAATCACCATGATTGCTCTGAATAAATAAAAATGGATATCTCATTCTATTCATGACTAGGGGAAGGAGTATCTCAAATAAGATGACATCATTTTTGAGGTTAAAAATTTCACCAGTGCCTCTCTTCACCGATGGCTGAACATCATGAAGAAGACAGAGAATAAAGAAAGCATTGATGACCCACTAGGAGATTGGCATTAGAAAGGTCAAGACAAAAAGATAGAATCTCATAAGTTGAACAAGAAAGAGGTAAAGAGGAAATTAGAGTCCAACCTTAAGGATCTCTTCGTACAGACTCACCTCAACCAAGTTGGAGGATGATTGGTCACCCGATCCTCAAGACCCGCAAGCTCAATGTGAAACTTAGGGAGGAATGTAATATTGAATGCAAAGTCTCCAAGTCCTCACAAACGAGGATGGATACTTCATTCTTGGGCCCAAGAAAGGCTTGGACCCCGACCTCTAGGGAGGAATGTAATATTGAATGCAAAGTCTTCAAGTCCTCAAAAACGAGGATGGATACTTCATTCTTGGGCCCAAGAAAGGCTTAGACCTCGACCTCTGAACCATCAAAGGAGGACTTGTGACCTAAGGTGGAGCCTATCGATCCTAAGGTGGATTCTGGCCAAACAACTAGCTCCCAGTAGAGCTCCACTTTACTCATCCTCGAAGGAACTACCAAATATAAACACAAAAAAAAGCAAAGAAAACTAAAAGAAAGAAGCAAGGAGTTGAGGCAGTACCTAATCTAAGTTTGAAGAAGGAGATGAGGATAAAGAAAATCGAGCAACCAAATAATCTGATATTGGATGACCTTAGCAATGATGCCACTACAAATGCTCTCAAGGATAAAGTCTCACCAAAAAACTCAAGCTTGCCGAAGCTCAGGCGATGAACTCTTCAAGATCAAAAGTTTCTCCATTGGTGAAAAGTGAAAGTGAGAGGTAAAAGGGGGCAACCTATATTTATAGATGGATGGAGGACTAAGATCTTTATGATGTCTTAACTATCTTTACTGACTGGAAAATAATTTACATACATTTTGTGGTCATGAGTACTTGATTTTAGGTTGAGTTCTATGTTTATTAGTTATTTTGTTTAGTGTTTTGGATTTTATTTTGCATTTACTTAATTTTTTGAACCTTCTTTATGTTTTACAGGTGTTAAAGTGTCTACTTGGGCTGAATATGGGCAGAAAATAAAGAAAAAAGTAGTTGGACCAAGAGAGATTCGATATTTTAATCATGAAGACTTAATCTCAATATTTGAAATCAGACAAGTCCAAAGTCGATAACTGGACAGAT
Organism: Elaeis guineensis; assembly: GCF_000442705.2. Lineage (NCBI taxonomy): Eukaryota > Viridiplantae > Streptophyta > Magnoliopsida > Arecales > Arecaceae > Elaeis > Elaeis guineensis. Next base: position 68,664,661 of record NC_026001.2, on the reverse strand, counting down.
TTCAAAGCATGAGAATACAACTCAAATAGGGAGCACAGTTCACCACAGACCAAGGGGTCCATGTGTGCACACATATCTATGCAACAGATGTCCATGGCTGGTCAACATGCATAAGTATGGCATTCAAGCATGGTGCAATGTGTAAAATAAAGGAGCAGCATATTAATGCATGACATGTAGGTAAATACAAGAAAAATTAAAGCAATAAATGCAAGTGGAGAATGGTTGGCTCACATGGATATCAAAGGAGTAATTAATGCACCAATATGGAAAACAAGGATGCTTGGGCACTGGTCACAAATGTTGAAAAGCCTAAGAGCACACAAAGCATGATGAACCTAAGCATTTATTGTCAAAGCATTAAATGCCCAATTTCATTAGTGGGTATGTGATGGATGGACGTAAAGAGCAATTGAAGGCTGAGGATGCCCATACAGCTGGGTATTTGAGGTGCGTTTCGGGTGTTTCACATGGCGCACGAAAGAAACTAATGCATTGGTGAGGTATTGGACTTGACACAAAGGCTGGGCGTGAGGAATTATGCACTTGACATAGTGCTGCATGTAGACACTTGAAGCAATGCGGAAGTTCGAGCAAGGCAAGCACAGGAGGATGTGGTTGTACGTAGGTCAAGCAGAAATGCATTTTGAATGTGCAATGAATGTGGCATGTGGCTGGGTGCTTCATGGGTGCTTGTGGCGTGTGGTTCATGAGAAGACCATGTGGGAGCGCATGGGTATTTGGGAGAGTGCACATCCAACAGGGATTGTAGGTGGGAAGTCAACGAGCATAGCCTACGGGCAAAGTGTGGCTGAAAATGCTCGAGTTTGGTTAATGCGCAGAAGCGAGAATATGTAGGAAAACATAGATGCGGGCATGAGTATGCGAGTGCATGGATGGTGTAGGGACTTGAGTCTTTATAAAGGCAGAGGAAAGGGGGAAGACAAAAGGGGGGGGAAGAGTTGATAAACCGAAAAGAAGAGAGCTAAGATTTGATTTTCAAGCCTTCTCCATTTCAATAGTTCTTTCTTTCTTCTTCATCTATGCTTTAGTTTACTGAATTCTTATTGGTTAATGATGAATACTTTCTAGTTTTATTCAATGGTAATTGTGTGTGATTTTCTGTCAATGAATAGCTAGACTTTTTGCTCTAAAACTTAGATGTAGTCCTTGAATTTTTTGTGATCACTTAATATAATAGATTGGATATTTTTGTTGGTGTAAGTTGATGTTTTTGGATTTAATTCATGTAATTAACTGACCACTAATTATATGTTTAAGATGTTACACGATGGATCGAAAGAGGAAGGATAATGTTAGTTGGTAAAAATATCAAACCTTGGCAATGTTACTTAGAAATAATGACATCCCATTGTGACTTTTGTCTAAGACATCCAAAGAGCTTAATAAACTTGTATTAAAATTAAAGATCACGAAAGTAGGCTTAGAGTTAACATGATTATAAGTATTGAGTTTTGAAAAAGATCATCACGCAAAAAAAGAAGTTTGGTTATTACTACTAGCAAGAATAAAACCAATCAATTATGTTTAAAATGATCACAAAAAATCAAGTGATGAAATCTAAGTTTTAGGAACCCATCATTTATTTTTCATTTGAACCTTAGAAAATTACATTTGATTTAGTTTTAGGTGTTACAAACATTATTCAGTTAATTAAATTTCAGATTTAATCAATTGAACTTGACTTGTCTAGATAATATAGGAAATTAGAATCTTGGTACTTATACTTCTTCCTCATGGGAATGATACTCTATTTGCCCTTTACTACTAGTTACAAGCTATACACTTGTGGGTTAGTTTTCTAGATATCAAGTTTTTGGCACCATTATTGGAGAAGAGTATTTTCAATATCAACCAAAAAAATTTTCTTATTAATTTAGACTGTATTGTTTGTTTTGTTTTTGTTGAAATTTTATGTTTTTGTCCATTTGTTTTCAATTGATTTAATTTTACTTGTTTTGTTTTTTTTTTATATTTCAGATTATTTTTATTTATGAGACAAGATTGTGGTATAGATTTGAAAAATTTTGATCAAGAGATTGAACGTATATTACACACACTAAGGAGAGAACGAAGACTGGAGAGAGATCAACTAATAGACATGGCTGAGGGCCAAATGATCTTGCATGACTATGCAATACCTAATGTCAATGGGGCTCAGACAAGCATTGTCAAACCAATTATCAATGCTAATAATTTTGAGATCAAATATGGTCTCATTCAGATGGTGCAATAAGAATAGTTTGATGGAGGAACTACAGAGGACCTAAATGAGCACCTAACCAATTTTTTGAAGATATGTACTGACACTATCAAGACCAATGGAGCTAGTGAAGATGCCATTCGGCTAAGATTGTTTTCTTTTTTCTTAAAGGACAAAGCCAAAGCTTGGTTAAATTTCAAGTCTCCAAATTCTTTTATAACATGGAATGCTTTGTCACAAGCCTTCTTGTGTAAGTATTTTTCCTCAAGTAAGATTGCAAAACTCAGAAATGATATTACTAGTTTTGTTCAGTTGGATGGTGAATCTTTGTCTGAAGCTTCGAAAAGGTATAAAGATTTGCAGAGAAAGCATCCACATCATGGTCTTCCTGATTGGTTGATTGTGCAAACCTTTTATAATATGGTTTGACACATTCAGTCAGGATTACTATAGATGCAGCTTGCAGAAAGTGTCTTGATGGGTAAGTCAATTAAAAAAGCTTATGAGTTGTTGGAAGAGATGGCTTCCAATAACTATCAATGGTTAAATGAGAGAGGTATGCCTAAAAGAGCACCAGGTATATATGATGTGGATAGCATCAACATGTTGAATGCCAAGTTTGATTCTCTTCTAAAAATATTTGGTAAGCTTGGTACTGCTAATGTTGTTTCTAACCCTATTTTGAGTTGTGATTGGTGTGGAGGAGCTCACATGAGTTTTGATTGTCAGTAGGTGGAGCAAGCTCAATTTGTTTTTAACTTCAATAGGTAGCAGAGCAATCTCTATTCCAATACTTACAGCCTAGGATAGAGGAATCATCCCAACTTCTCTTGAAGAGATCAAGATAATCAAGGTAGCAGTTCCAGACCTCTTAATCTCTCTGGTTTTCAACCAAGACCCCATGGAGTTGTACAACACTCCGAAAGCAAGCAATCTTGGAAAATGGCTATTGAAAAGCTAGCCAATGTGACTTCAGACAGATTTGAAAAGCTAGAGGCTAAAATTAATCATTTAGCCAGTTACAACTGAAATCTGGAGGTACAAATGGGGTAGTTGGCAAATTCAATCAATTCGCATGACCAAGGCAACTTGCCTAGCAAGATCGAGATGAATCCAAAGAAACAATGTAAAGCAGTCACATTGAGAAGTGGTAAGCAACTTGATCAGATAAATGGTGAGACTGTGGTGGATGATGAAAATAAAGCAGAGCATGAAGAAGTTACCAATCTAGCTCTCAGTGAACAAATTAACAAAGAATCAAATCAGAACAAGACTGAGTCTACACCACTGCCAATCAAATCGTATGTTCCCCTTATTCCTTTTCCACAGAGACATAAGCAAAAAAATTTAGATAAATAATTTTAAAAAAAAATTTAAGTGTTTAGGCAACTTCATATCAATATTTCTTTTGTAGATGCTTTGGCTCAGATTCCAGCCTATGCAAAATTTCTAAAGGAGATCATGTCTAACAAGAGGAAATTGGAGGATTATGAGACCATTGCTTTGACTGATGAGTGCAATGCAATAATCCAAAACAAGCTTCCACCAAAGCTTAGAGATCTAGAGAGTTTTACTATCCCTTGTACTATTGATAATGTTGACTTTGGTAAAGCTTTATATGATTTGGATGCTAGTGTCTCACTGATGCCTTTGTCTATTTCTAGAAAGATTGGACTGAAGGTGCTTAAGCCTACTACCATTTCTTTGCAGCTAGCAGATAGATCAGTAAAGTATCCTATGGGTATCTTGGAGAATATTTTGATCAAGATAAAAAAATTTTACATTCTTGTGGACTTCATTGTGCTGGAAATGGAGGAAGATGCAAAAATTTCTATCATTTTGGATCGACTATTTGTAGCCATAGTTGGAGCGATAATTATTGAAAATTGTATCTCAAAGCCAATCATTAATCAATTGATGGTTGTGCTCATTTTGTAATTGTATATGAATTATTTCATAATAAAAGTTATTTGGCTTATTCATTATAAAGTTATGTATATCTTCTTTAATGAAACTCTGTATTGTGATGAAGTTCTTAGGACTATTTAGAATTAATAAAGAAGGATTTATCATTTAGTCCTTAAACTTGTTCGCAACCAAATGATACGCTATTAATAAGATGATAGCGATATCAAGTGTAGGTCATTGTATGCCATATGGGTTAGTTATCTTCTTATCCAAAGAGTGTAGAGATACTAGTATGGCATGCAGATAAAATATAAGAGAACATTTGCATCGAATGTGATCAACTATAGAGCACTCTGTTGTCAAGAGTAGCTCGTAAAGGGTATGGGTATAAATGTCTCTCTGACCTGAGATCACCATGGTGATTTGTAAGTAACTTACTATGCTTTAGTGTCAGACTACCTGAATTTTTAATTTAGTGATGAAAGATTTTTTATCACAGTCAAGTACTTGTTAAGTCGGTGTGTGAGTCAAGATGGGATGGACCCCTCCAGATTATCGGAGTTAATACATCACTATATTCTAATTTAATAAAATCATGATCAAGATAATTCATGTGATGGATTTAAAAAATTAAAATATAATGTGGTTGACTATTCTAGGATTGACAGTTAAATCTTAGATTACCTTGAGTATTAGGATCAAAGGAATGAATTATACGATAATCATACATCAGTAAGTTCTTGAATGTTACTTTGCAATTATTTGACCTATCTAGATGTCGGATCTCATTACTAGATGGTTTCATCGATTAGTTCAAAAAGTTATTCCTATGCTATCGGCTTAGGTTCGAACCTATAGGGTCACACTCAAAAGAAGTTACTGTCTAATCAAGTGGTCGATCAACAATTGAGAATCATTCCAAAGTGTAATCATCAATTCAATTGATGGTTAACCTGATGCAAAAGTTATAATGAATTAATTCGCTAATGGTTAGTGAATTAAAGGAGGATTGATAAGCAATTAGATTACTAATTAAGCTCAATTTGATTGAGCAATGTAATTTGGTTCAAGTTTGATGGAATTGGATTGATTAGATTGACCTAATTGCTAAGGGTGATTGATTTCTGATTTGATCAAAAATTGGGTTCGATTAAATTTTGCTTTAATTAGGTTTGGAACCTTATTGGATTGGGTTCAAGTTATCTAATTAGTCTAACCCAATTTGATTAGGGTGGAGACTTAATTAGATAAAACCCTAGTGTCCAAATTAGCTTGGACTCCTACCCTAACCAACCACCCTTGCTCACGCCCACAAGTTTCTCATCGCTAATTTCAGATTGGCATGAGAAAATTCAACAACAAAAATATTTTGTCACCCCCTCTACACATCCCAAAGGATAGGATAACTTCTGATTTGATTTAAATTCAAGTTGGACTTGAATTTCACTTGAAACCAGACTCTTATCTAAGTTCGAATTTGATTCGAACTTGATCCTTATCGTCCCATCCATGCCATCTATAAAAAGGGTTGATTTTTTATTTGATAGAAATTAGTTGAGATCTAAGATTAAGGAGTAGGAGTTAGGGTTTTGGGCATGAGGTCTTGGGGTGGGCAGCCTATCATAGGCATGTGAGCGTAGAGGAGAACTTCCTCCTCTTGGATGAGCGTCCTAGAATTGTTTTAGGATTTTTTGGTGAGGAAAAACTAAAGAGAAAAGAGAGTCTTCTTCCTTCTATTACCAAATCCTCCTCATCCAACTTTGAGTTTTGGAGGGGTTTATTAGATTCGAAGAAGGATGCAAATCAGCCATCCAGAAGGTCTTCGCATGAGTTAGCATTTTCATAAAGATTGATCAGTGCAGGGCTTCGAGTGGATCAACCGTAGAGGCCAGACATCTTGTGCAGCTATAAGAAACTAGCAAGACCTTGAGATTTAGTTACAATGATCTACTTCCCGTGCTCAGGTGATGAGTTTTGAACTCGTGCTTGCTATACATATGATGTATATTATAGATATGATCTACTAGTGCATGTCTAGATGTGATCTTGCATGCTAATTTTATTTTTAGATCTTTGTATGCAAATATGATATGTTATAGATCCTAGGATAGGCATTAACATTAGATTTTAAGCATGTTTTATAGATTAAATTATTTAATCTATTTTATCCCGTTGCTTAAAATTTTTGAAAAATACATGCTACGCGCCTACCGGTTTTCTAACAATAATTGATGTCAAAAATGGTTAGTTGATATTGTAGGTTGGTGAAGAGGAGGTAGAGTTTAATTTGAGTAGAGAAACCAAGGATCCTTCCTTTACTGATAGTGTTTATCAAATTGATTGTGTTGACAAGCTAACCCAAAAGATTTTTAGGCTTGAACATCTTAAGGAACCTCTTGAGATTTGTTTAGTGCATGTAGCAACAGTTAAAGATGAGAATTTGAAGGTTGCAGAGGTTGCATATGCTTTGGAGGCTACACCTCCTATGCCAAAGCTGAGAAAGATGCAGTTTGAGGAGATAGGTATAAGTAAGCAACATCCTCCCCCTTTCAATATGCAAGCACCAATTCTCGAGCTAACCCACTACCCCTACATCTCATATATGCATTTCTAGATGAGAATGACACCTTATCTATGATTGTCAATGCTTCTTTGTCTGATAAACAACTTGATAAGCTGCTGCATGTGTTGAGATCTAGAAAATAGGCCATAGGATGGACTATCTCAGATCTTAGAGAAATTAGCCCTTCATTGTGCATGCATAGAATATTAATGAAGGATAACTATAAATCTACTGTTGAAAATCAAAGAAGGTTAATCCTAGCATGAAATAAGTGGTAAGAGCTGAAATTCTTAAATGATTAGATGTGGCTATTGTCTACCCAATTTCTGATAGTTCATGGATTAGCCCAGTGTAGGTAGTACCTAAAAAGGGTGGGATGATTGTTGTGCATAATGAGAATAATGAATTAATTCCCACTAAGATAGTAACTGATTAAAGGATCTATGTGGACTATAGAAAACTTAATGGTGCTACCCATAAGGATTACTTTTTTTTACCCTTCCTTGATTAGATGTTAGAGAGACTTGTAGGGTATGACTACTACTATTTCCTAGATGGTTATTTAGGTTATAACCAGATTTTCATAGCTCCTGAAGATCAAGAAAAGACCACCTTTACATATCCTTATAGTACTTTTGCATTTCGTAGAATGCTTTTTTGTTTATGTAATGCACCTGCTACTTTCCAATGTTGTATGATGGCCATATTTTTTTGATTTTATTGAAAAGATTATGGAGGTTTTCATGGATGATTTTTGTGTGTTTGGATCTTTTTTTGATAACTGTTTGGCTAACTTGTCTCAAGTTTTGCAGCATTATAAGGAGACCAATTTGGTCTTGAATTGGGAGAAATATCATTTTATGGTGCAGGAAGGCATTGTCTCAGGCCATAAGATTTCATCACAGGGTATTGAGGTGGACCGAGCAAAAATTAAAATTATTGAGAAATTGCCACCACCTACCACTATTAAGAGAGTTAGAAGCTTCCTTGGCCATGCAGGATTCTACCAACAGTTTATCAAAGATTTTTCTAAAATCTCTAAACCTCTTTGTAATTTGTTGAATAAGGATGCTTTTTTTGATTTTGACAAAAATTATTTGGATGCTTTCAATAGGTTGAAGAAGGAGCTAATCTCAACCCCAATTATGGCAGCATCGGATTGGAATTTGCCATTTGAGTTGATGTATGATGTTAGTAACTTTGCGTTGGATGTCATTCTTGGTCAGAGAAAAGATAGGAAGTTGCATGTTATTTATTATGCTAGCAACATTTTAAATGATGCACAGTTAAATTATGCAACTACTGAGAAAGAATTGCTTACTGTTATGTTTGCTTTTGCTTATCTTATAGATTCTAAGGTCATTGTGTGCATGGATCACTCAACAATCAAGTACTTGCTAACCAAGAAAGATGCCAAGCCACGTTTAATCTGGTGGGTACTGTTGTTACAAGAATTTGACCTTGAGATCCGAGATAAGAAAGGTATGAAAAATGTAGTGGTAGACCACTTGTCAAGGTTAGAACAGTAGCTGAATGCAGATGAGGTGCCCATTAGCAAAAACTTTCTGGATGAACAGTTGTTGGCAATTTCTTTTACGACCTCTTGGTATGCTGATTATGTCAACTATTTGGTGAATGGCATTCTTTCTTCTGATTTAAGTTACTACCAAAGGAAGAAGTTTTTTGTAGGAGGTGAAACACTACTTTTGGGAGGAGCCATTGCTGTACAAGCACTGTTCTGATGGGATGATTAGAAGATGTGTGCCCTAGGAAGAAATAAAGGATATTCTTGATCATTGCCATTCTCTAGAGTGTGGTGGCCATTTTAGCACTTCCAAGACTATTGCTAAGATATGACAATCTAATTTTTATTGGCCTATCATGTATCAGGATACCAGGCAGTATGTGGGCATGTGTGATCGATGTTAGAGCGTTGGTAACATTTCGAAGAAACATAAGATGCCCTTGAACAACATTTTGGAAGTAGAGCTGTTTAACATGTAGGGAGTTGACTTCATGGGCCCATTTCCTTCCTCCTTCAATAACCAGTACATCTTAGTAGCAATGGACTATGTGTCAAATGGGTTAAAGCTGTTGCAACACCTATCAATGATTCTTGAGTGGTGATGAGGTTTGTCAAAAAGAATATTTTCTCAAGGTTTGGAGTTTCAAGGGCAATCATTAGTGATGAAGATTCTTACTTTTGCAATTGATCCTTTGATGTTTTATTAAAGAAGTATAGGGTTACTCACAAAGGTAGCACTTGCTTACCATCCTCAAACTAATGGACAAGTGAAACTTGCAAATCAAGAGCTAAAGCACATTTTAGAGATGATTGTGGGTAGTTCAAGAAAAGATTGGGCAAACAAATTAGACGATGCACTGTGAGCTTATAAGACAGCCTTCAAGACTTCCTTAGGTATGTCTCCTTATAAGCTTGTCTTTGGAAAGTCTTGTCACTTGCCAGTTGAGTTGGAGCATAAAGCCTATTGGGCAATCAAAGAGCGGAACGTAGATTTAAAGGTTGCAGGTGAGAAAAAGTTGCTTCAGTTGAGTGAGTTGAAGGAGTTTCAGTTGGATGCTTATAAGAGTGCTTGGCTTTACAAGGAAAAGACCAAATGTTGGCATGACAAACACATTCAGAAAGAGACTTTGAAGTTAGATAACAATTGCTACTCTTCAACTCATGCCTTAAATTATTTCTAGACAAGTTGAGGTTGAGATGGTCTGGTCCATTCATGGTGTCAAAGGTATCCATATGGTGCTGTGGAGGTTTATAGTGAGGCTATTGGTTTGTTCCAGGTTAATGGGCAGCATTTGAAGCCTTATATTATGGGTGATGTGGTACCAAAAGGGATGACTTACCCTTTGCAAAATCCGAGCTATAATTAGAGATTATGTGGTAGTCAAGTTAATGACTATAAACAAGCACTTCTTGAGAGGCAACCCAAGTTAAAACTTTCTCTTATCTTTTGTCTATTATAATTTCTTAATTTTTGTTGTTTAAATAATTATGACCATGATCCTCTTTGATTTTGTTGTGCAGATTTGAGAATTAAGCATGAAGTTAGTATTGGAAAATGTGTCCCAAAAAACCAATCGTCAGCTTGTTGACGGTTGAGCAATCTTGTATGGTAATTGATTTGTTAATAAATAAAATATATTTGGTATTTTCATCATAAGCTTTCATCTTCTAATGAACTCCGTTATTATGATGAAGTCCTTAGGACTATTTAGATTTGATAAAGAGAGGATTTATCGATTAGTCCTTAAAACTGTTCATGACCAAATGATAGGCTATTAATAAGGACGACAGCTTCTATCGAGCATAGATCGCTGTAGGCCATATGGGTTAGTTGTCCTCTTAACCAAGGAGTGTGGAGACACTGGTATGGCATACAGATGAGATATAAGGGTACATCGTCATTGAACTTGACCAACTCCAGAGCATTCTATTGTCGAGAATATCTTTGATGAGATATAGGTATAAGTGTCCCTTAGACCTGAGATCACCTCAGTAACTTGCAAGCAACTCACTGTGCTTTGGTACTGGACTAACTGAATTTTTAATTTAGTGATGGAAGGCTTCTGGGCATAGTCAAGTACTTGCGAAGTCAGAGTGTGATCGAGATAGGATTGACCACTCCAAGAGTTGGAGAAGAATGAGTCACTGTATTTCAATTTAGCAAAATCTTAGCCAGGGTAATCCATCAGATGGATTTGATATTTTGAAATACAATATGGACAACCTGATCAGAGTTAACAGTTGAACTCTGAGGTGTTCTATGATCATTTTGGTCAAGGAGATGAATTATATGAAAACTATATACGCATGGGTTCTAAGGATGTTGTTCTACACATTCGACCTATTCGATCGTCGGATATCATTGCTAGATGGTCACTTTAATTGGTATAAAAATTTATTTCTATACTATTAGCTTAGGTTCGGATCTATGAGGTCACACACATTAGAGTTCATGATCCAATCAGATGGTTGATCAACGATTAAGAATCATTTTAGGGTTAAATGATCAATACAATTGATATTTAACCTAGTGCAAGTGTTGCAGGAAGATTAATGAGCAATTTGATTGCTAATTGACTTAATTTGATTAAGCCAATGGACTGAGATTAAGTCTAATTAAATATAATTTAATTAGATTTAGTTTGAGTTTGATTGGATCAAGTCCAATTAGTTTATTGGATAAGCCAAGTGCAAGAAAAAAACTAGTCCTAGTTCAATTAAGACTTGGGTCAACCTAATTTCTAATTTGATTAGAAAATTAAATTAGATTTAAATTTAATTTAATCTAATTAAATTAAATTTTTAATTGGATTAAGATCTATTTTAATTGGGTTGATCTAATTTTAATTTGATTTGATTTGAAAAATCAAATTAAAATAAGTCATAAGATAGAATCCTAGTAAGACTAGGATTCCACCTTGCGCCACATAATCCCCCCCACACCCTCTCTCTTATTCCATGCCAATCTCCTCTTATTTTGTGTGACAAAAGCCCTCTTCCAAATCTTTCCTATGTCCAAAAGGTTTCCTCTCTTCTTTCAAACATGGAAAGTGGTTGTGTATCAAATCAAAGTAGGAATAATTTTGGATTTCAAATTCTATGAGATAGAGTTTTAGAAATCCAAAACTCTTTTCTTTTTGCACCGAATTTATCCAAATTTTTTTTGAGATTTTCATGGTTTTTAGAGCACATATTGTGCATCTTTTCTGGTGGTCTATGTATGAAAATAAGGAGGAGGCACCCAAGAGTTGGGCACCCCTTATCTTGCCATGTTTGGATAAGCCTTGACTAGGTATTTGAGCTAGACAAGAACTCTATCATATCTCTCTCTATAAAATGAGTTTCTTTATAAAATTTTTGTAGAATATAAAGATTTGAGAGACCTTTGGGGAATCCAAAAATTAAAGAGAAAGACCTTTGGGTCATGGAGATATAATAGATACAAAATAGGGTGTCTAGGAGAGAGTAAAGAGAAGAAGAAGAGGGTCTTCTTCTAGGGTTGTTAGTTTCATCTCTTCCCTTCCTCCATCTTGAGTTTTTCTGAGAGCATCTCAGATCTAAAACTTCTCCTCCTACTTTTCATCTTTGAAAGAGTCCAAATCAAGAAGAAAGAGGTACCTGATCAACCATCGAAGAAGGATCAGCACAGTACCAGCATACTATGCTGATTTCCTGAAGTAGGACTTCTGATCGAGATTCGTGGGCTCGTGTGGACGACTCCTAGAGACCAGACATGTGTACGATTTGCAACATCATCCTCAAGCCTGGATCAGCAAGGTTAGAATGTCTAACTTGCAAGGTAATATATCTGATCTATTGTTTAATACATACATTAAATGTAGTATAGAAATATGTTGATATGATCAACATGTAGCTCATGTTCTATATATTTTAATTTTTGATTTAATGCTATGTAATAATCATATAATAAAAACTTAGATCTAAAGATTCTCTAGTTTTAAAAAATAAATTTTGATTTATTTTAGTCTTTCGCTGTCTGATCTTGAAAAAGTTTCAAGATCTAACCCTAAAATCCTAGATCTGGTTCCTACAATTGGTATCAGAGCCAAAGTTATTTATTACATGATTATTTATACATACTTAAATTATTTTTTAGATTAGATCTAATTTATAATCTGATTATTAAATCTGAAATTAAAATTTTAGATCAATCACGAACTGCAAGGTTGTCCTGCTGTAAGGTTTACCCCTTACAGTGCAAATGTTGTCTTAGTTCGTGTAGATCTATCTTTAATCATAAATTTATTAGATATGATCTAGATTAAATTTATAATTTATTAGATTTAAAAAATATTTAAATCTGAAATAAAATCTCTTTGTTAATAATTTTTGTGTAAAAAAATTATTTAAAGTTAAAATTATTTCAATTACATGAACTTGTTTAGATTAGATCTAAAGTAGTTTCATATTTATTTCACTTGCATCTTGATTATGAATCAAACATGCAATAAAATTGGTAGAACCATATTATAAAATTATTTTACAAATATAAAAATTATTTTTGAAAAGCCGAACCCAACCCTCAGTCCAAAACTTAATTGAGAATTAAGAAGTTGTTTGATTAGATTCTAGGATTGTGAATTAAAGAACCTAAGACACAAACCATAGCACATTGGATTAATGGGTTAGTGAGAATTAGGTCCATTAATTGGGTTAGACCTATGGTTAGATTAAAGATAGACTTAATTAGAGAATTGACTAAATCTAATCAATTATTGTCTTAGATCTGGTCAAGAATTCTCTAGATCAATTACAATAGTTATAGTTGGTCAAGTCCATGTCTTTAACGAGAATCAAATGAACTTGATTCTTAGCTAAGCAGTCTAGCACGAACTGTTAGGTTGATCTAATTGAAACTAATTAAACCAGTTGGTGTCTAAGGTAAATCAGACCGGTGGTTTTTAATTGGGAGCCCGCTTATCTGACCATATTTTATGGTGTCTAAGGCAAGCTTTGGCCGACCCTCCCACTGATCGAACTTACCTGGCCTCTTGGTGAAATTATATTTTGATCGGATCACTTGACTATTCGAGCTGACCCATGTCAGCTAGGTGAATCAATGTGACTGATTTAGGTGCTCCTAGACCAGCCCTTTTAATGATCTCCCTTAAGCTGACTTGGTGAAGCCAGTGGGAGGATCATGATAAGCTGGTTCATCTGACCTCATCCTCTAAATCATTTAAATCTTCTAAAATTATTAAGTCCTTAAAATGATAAAGTTATGGAGATAACTGAGTCATAGCCTCCCATTAAGGTGTTTGATAATGAGTCCATTAACTCAATAATCATTGCAGACCCAAAGGCCTGGTGCTTGTTGACTAATGAAATTATCACTCATCATATGATGACTTGAAAGTGTCTCTCTAATGGTGGTTAGGTGAGCCAACCAAAGTTGGACTTAATCATTCATTGGTTAGATGCACCAAGTATGGTCATGTTAATGGTTGGATCTAACCGAATCCTTACACTGGAGGCCAAAGCCTACTGATTAGGTTTCTGAGGTAAAATTAAAATTACTAGAAATTATTTAGAGAAATAATTGGTTATGAACCTATCCTTAGATGTACATGGGTTGGCCAACCAAAGTTGGGCTTGTGTGCAGTCTAAGTGGATTCTAGTACCCACTAAGGAATTAGGGTAATTCCTCAAATTGGAGGTAGAGGCTACCAATTCGAATAAAATAGTGAGAGAAATTTTTTGATTAAAGTCCAAATCTTTAGGTTTAATGAATCAATTATTAATTAGGTTATGGTTTTCTTTTGTGCAGATATGGCCACTTTCCTATCGCTTTGATCATTGTTGGACAATGATAAGTTGGTGGGACCCAACTTCGATAGCTGGTACCGAAAGTTGAAGATAGTCCTAGAGCATAAATAGATCCTATATGTGATAATGGATCCTGCACCTGAGGAGCCAGCTGCCAATGCACATGGAACAGTCAGAGACACTTACTAGAAGTGGCTCAGTGATCGAACCATGGTGCGCTGTATCATGCTGGCTACCATGAGCGATGAGTTCAGTCACAGATTCGAGATGGCTCAGCCAAAGGACATGCTTCAAGGGTTGGAGGATGCGTTTAGCACACCCGATGACGTGGAGAGGCACAAGACTAGTTGTGCCATCTTCAACGCCAAAATACGAGATGGTGCCTCTGTCATTGATCATGTATTATACATGATCGAGCTGATGGAATGATTGAGCAAGCTTGGCTTTCCCTTGCATGAGCAGCTTGGGAAGGATGCAATACTAAACTCGCTGCTCAAGTCTTATCTCCCATTCCTCACTTATTATAGAATGACAAAGTCTGAAGTGAACTACCACAGGTTACTAGGGTTGCTTCAAAACTTTGAGAAGGATCACCAACTCCACAAGGAGTCGGTGAACTTAGTGGGAGGTTCATCTTCTGGTTCTCGATCCTTTAAGAAAGGAAAGAAGAACAAGAAGAAGAAAGTGAAAAAGGTGCAAGTTCAGGCTGGGACATCAGTGCAGGACCAGACCAAAAAGATCAAGCCTGATAAGAGTCAAGCTGAATGCTTCTTTTGTAAGAAGCGGAGGCACTGGAAGAGGAACTTCCCTAGTACATTGCCTCCCTGGACCCGAATAGGTAGAGAAAGCTGCAAGTTGTTGCTGGGCAAGGTATTTATATGATAACTCCTTGTAATTTCTCTATTTGTGATATAATTGACTAGGTATTAGATACTGATAGCCCTTACCATATTTGCAATTCATTGCAGGGATTGCAGGTCAGTAGGAGATTCGAGCAAGACGAGAGGTTTTGAACATTGGAGATGGAAGACCAGTTCCAGTTCTAGCATTAGGAATCTTAAAACTTGTATTTGAATCTCATATCGTTGTTCTTAATGATTGTCATTTTTGTCCCAGTTTCTTTTTAAATATCATTTCTGTAGGCCTTCTGGCCAAAAATGATTATGAAATTTCAATAAAAAAATAAGTTTGTAATATCATTATGAATGGTGTTACTATTTTTTGTGGACATTTGAACAATGATGTGTATATATTATCACAACCTGTTAATGTAGTCTATTCAACTGGCAAGCACCCTAGATTAGATAGTGTATCAGATATTTACTTATAGCACTGTAGGCTAGGTCATATAAACAAGAACAGAATAAATAGGTTGACTCAAGAGGGAATCCTTGAAGTCAGTGATTGTGAATCACTTCCAATCTGTGAGTCCTATCTTCTTGGTAAAATGATCAAGTCACCTTTTACTGAAAAAAGTGAGAGAGCTACTGAGCTCTTAGGCCTAGTACATACTGATGTATGCGGGCCCATGAGCACAAATGCTAGAGATGGATATTTCTACTTCATAACTTTCACGGATGATCTATCCAGATATGGATATGTCTATCTGATGAAACATAAGTTGGATTCATTTGAAATGTTCAAATGATTTCGAAGTGAAGTAAAAAAATAAACTGGGAAGAGTATTAAAACTCTTCGATCTGATCGAGGAGAAGAATATCTTTCTAGTAAGTTTCTCACATATCTAGGAGAGAATGGGATTCTCTCCCAGTGGACTCCTCCAGGAACACCACAGCATAATGGTGTGTCTGAAAGGAGAAATCAGACTCTGTTAGACATGGTCCGATCCATGATGGATTTTGCCACTTGTCAATATCCTTCTAGGGATATGCACTCGAATTGGCCTGTTATCTATTAAATAAGATTCCAAGTAAGTCTGTAATTAAGACTCCATATGAGATATGGATAGGGCGTAAGCCAGCACTTTCACACCTTAGGGTCTGAGGGTGCCCGACCTATGTCAATCGATTAGTCGCGGACAAACTTGGACCTAGGTCTGACAAATGCACATTCATAGGATACCCCAAAGAGACCAAAGGATATTTTTTCTACCATGCTGATGAACAAAAGGTGTTTGTCAGCCTTAAGGCAATCTTTTTAGAAAAGAAGTTCCTTGGTGAAGGAATCGTTGCCTCTAAGATTGAACTTGATGAAGTTCAACAGGTAGAAGGACTGATACCAATAGCTGAACCTGAGTCGGATTTGATTAGATCAGATCCAGAGCCCAATGTACCTGCACCATCAAGGCGATCCAATAGAGTACCACATCAGTCGGATACATACTATGATTTCTTGGTCCGGGATAGTGATCCCATCGAACTCGATGAGAACGATGAGGATCCAATCACCTATATGGATGTAATGCAGAAATCTGATTTCAAGAAATGGCTTGAAGCCATGAAATCCGAAATGGAGTCCATGAAGGTCAACGATGTATGGACATTGGTTGACCCACCTGAAGGGGTTAAATCCATTAGGTGTAAATAGGTGTTCAAAAGGAAAAGGGTGCAGACAAAAGGTGGAGACCTACAAAGCCCATCTAGTTGTCAAGGGGTATCGTCAATGTTATGGTATTGACTATGACGAGATGTTTTCTCCTATGGCAATACTCAAATCCATTCGGATAATGCTTGCAATAGCTGCCCATTGGATTATGAGATCTGGCAAATGGATATAAAGATAGATTTTTTGAATAGAGAGCTGACCGAAGAGGTGTATATGATATAACCTGAGGGGTTTACATCCACAGATGAGTCCAAGGTGTGCAAGCTTCAGAGATCCATTTATGGATTGAAGCAAGCTTCTCGGAGTTGAACATGCATTTTGATAAGATGATCAAAACGTATGGCTTCGTTAAGAATGGAGAAGAGCCCTACATCTATAAATGGGCAAATGATCTAGTTGTGGTATTCCTTATCTTGTATGTGGATGACATTCTCTTAATCAAAAATGACATCCCCGCACTATAGGGAATAAAAGTTTGGTTGTCATCGCAGTTCTCCATGAAGGATTGGGTGAAGCATCCTACATCCTAGGGATGAAGATCTATAGGGATAGATCTAAAAAGATGCTTGGGTTATCCCAGTCCACATACATAGACACTGTGCTGAAGAGATTCAGCATGGAGAATTTCAAGAAGGACTATCTACCGATAGGCCAGAGAATTTCTCTTTCTAAGAAGGATTATCCAACAACTTCTGAAGAGAGAGCGTATGAGTAGAGTCTCATATGCTTCGGCCATTGGATCTATCATGTACACCATTACATGTACAAGATCAAATGTGGCATACTCACTAGGAGTAGTAGTAGATATCAATCTGATCCTAGAGAAAACCACTGGAAAGTGGTTAAAGCTATCCTTAAGTATTTAAGAAATACTAAGGACCAATGGTTAGTTTATGGTGAGTCAGATCTGAAATTTGTGGGGTTCATAGACTTCAGCTTTCAATCTGACCATGATAACAGTAGAAGCATGTCGGGTTATATCTTTGCTCTGAATAGTAGAGCTATCTGCTGGAAGAGTTTCAGCAGCATACTGTGGCAGACTCTGTTTGTGAAGCAGAGTACATCGCAGCATTGGATGCCACGAAGAAAGCTGTGTGGCTGAGAAATCCATCATCGAGCTCGGAGTAGCACCCTCCCTCGATGGTTCAATCCTGCTCTACTGTGATAGCACTGGTGCCATAGCTCAGGCGAAGGAATCCAAAGCACACCAGCGGACGAAGCATATTTTGTGCCGCTTCTACCTGGTCTGAGAGATCGTGGATCGAGGTAACGTCGACCTTCAGAAGATCGACGGAAAGGAGAACCTGGCCGACCCCTTCACTAAAGCTCTGACGATAAAGGAGTTCGACAACCATAAGTCGAAGATGGGTATTAGATACTGTGCCGAGTGGCTTTAGACAAGTGAGAGTTGTTGGGAAATGTATCCCAAAAAAGCAATCGTCAGCTTGTTGACGGCTGAGCAATCTTGTATAGTAATTGATTTGTTAATAAATAAAATATATTTGGTATTTTCATCATAAGCTTTCATCTTCTAATAAACTCCATTATTATGATGAAGTCTTTAGGACTATTTAGATTCCATAAAAAGAGGATTTATCGATTAGTCCTTAAAACTGTTCACGACCAAATGATAGGCTGTTAATAAGGACGACAGCTTCTATCGAGCATAGGTCGCTATAGGCCATATGGGTTAGTTGTCCTCTTAACCAAAGAGTGTGGAGACACTGGTATGGCATATAGATGAGATGTAAGGGTACATCATCATTGAACTTGACCAACTCCAGAGCATTCTGCTGTCGAGAATATCTCTGATGGGATATAGTTATAAGTGTCCCTTAGACCTGAGATCACCTCAGTGACTTACAAGCAACTCACTATGTTTTGGTACTGGACTAACTGAATTTCTAATTCAGTGATGGAAGGCTTCTGGGCATAGTCAAGTACTTGCAAAGTCAGAGTGTGATAGAGATAGGATTGACCACTCCAAGAGTTGGAGAAGAATGAGTCACTGTATTTCAATTTAGCAAAATCTTGACCAGGGTAATCCATCAGATGGATTTGATATTTTGAAATACAATGTGGACAACCTGATCAGAGCTGACAGTTGAACTCTAAGGTATCCTATGATCATTTTGATTAAGGGGATGAATTATATGGAAACTATATCCGCATGGGTTCTAAGGATGTTGTTCTACACATTCGACCTATCCGATCGTCGGGTATCATTGCTAGATGGTTACTTTGATTGGTACAAAAATTTATTTCTATGCTATGACTTAGGTTCGGACCTATGAGGTCACACACATTAGAGTTCATGATCCGATCGGATGGTTGATCAATGATTAAAAATCATTCTAGGGTTAAATGATCAATACGATTGACATTTAATCTAGTGCAAGTGTTGCAAGAGGATCGATTAGCAATTTGATTGCTCATTGGCTTAATTTGATTAAGCCAATGGATTGAGATTAAGTTTAATTGAATATAATTTAATTAGATTTGGTTTGGACTTGATTGGATCAAGTTCAATTGGTTTATTGGATAAGCCAAGTGAAAGAAAAAAACTAGTTCTAGTTCAATTAGGACTTGGATCAACTTAATTTTTAATTTGATTAGAAAATTAAATCAGATTTAAATCTAATTTAATCTGATTAAATTAAGTTTTTAATTGGATTAAGACTTATTTTAATTAGGTTTACCTAATTTTGGTTTGATTTGATTTGAGAAACCAAATTAAAATAAGTCATAAGATAGAATCCTAGTAAGACTAAGATTCCACCTTGCGCCACATAAGCCCCCCCACGCCCTCTCTCTTATTCCATGCCAATCTTCTCTTATTTTGTATGACAAAAGCCCTCTCTCAGGTCTTTCCTACATCCAAAAGGTTTTCTCTCTTCTTTCATACATGGAAAGTGGTTGTGGATCAAATCAAAGTAGGAATAAGTTTGGATTTCAAATTCTACGAGATAGAGTTTTAGAAATTCAAAACTCTTTCCTTTTTGCATCGAATTTATTCAGATTTTTTTTTAAAATTTTTATGACTTTTAAAGCACATATTGTTCATCCTTTTTTGGTGGTCCATGTACAAAAATAAGGAGGAGGCACCCAAGAGTTGGGTGCCCCTTATCTTGCCATGTTTGGATAAGCCTTGACTAGGTATTTGACCTAGAAAAGGACTCTATCATATCTCTCTCTATAAAAGGAGTTTCTTCATAAAATTTTTTTAAAACATGGAGATTTGAGAGACCTTTGGGGCATCCAAAAATTAGAGAGAAAAACCTTTGGGTTGTAGAGATATAATAGACACAAGATAGGGTGTCTAGGAGAGAGTAAAGAGAAGAAGAAGAGGATCTTCTTCTAGGGTTGTTAGTTTCATCTCTTTCCTTCCTCCATCTTGAGTTTTTCTGAGAGCATCTCAGATTGGAAGAGTCCAAATCAAGAAGAAAGAGGTACCTGATCAATCATCGAAGAAGGATCAGCGCAGTACTAGCATACTGTGCTGATTTCCTGAAGCAGGACTTCTGATCGAGATTCGTGGGCTCGTGTGAACGACTCCTAGAGATCGGACACATGTGTGGTTTGCAACATCATCCTCAAGCCTGGTTCAACAAGGTTAGAATATCTAACTTGCAAGGTAATAGATCTGATCTATTGTTTAATTCATACATTAGATGTAGTATAGAAACATGTTGATATGATCAACATGTAGCTCATGTTCTATATATTTTAATTTTTGATTTAATGCTATGTAATAATCATGTAATAGGATCTTAGATCTAGAGATACTCTGATATTAGAAAATAAATTTTGATTTATTTTAGTCTTCTGCTGTCTGATCTTGAAAAAGTTTCAAGATCTAACCCTGAAACCCTAGATCTGATTCCTACAGTTAGTACTTCTTCACTTTGATGAAATCTATACATTCAACTTTGCTTAATAGAGGAGTATCAGTCTTTCTTTCTTCTTTCTTGCACATTGAGGATAATGTGTAAATTAAGTTTGGGGGGATGGATTTGTGATTTATTTATACTTGATTGTGCTTTGTGTGATTTTATAAGGGCTCAATAATTCATGCCTTTTAATGCCTTCCAAACCAGATTTATGTGTGAAATAAGTAAAAGAATGAGTAAAAAATTGATCCTGCATTTGAAATCGAGACCTAGTAGAGTTAATAAATCATTCTTAGGTTCTCTATTATTTGTCAAGCATCAATTTTTGATTTGGGATAAGCAACATCTTATAAAGAATGATTAAGCATTCTTGGATTTGTATAATTGTTGAAGTACATATCCCTTGCAAAGTTGTATGAGTTGTGTGACTATGCATGAAAGATGAGTGTGATACTTTTCTTATGATTATCTCCTTTGAGCTAGTCCGAAACATGATTTAAGTAAATAGGGTGATTTGTGCATAAAGTTAATCTATTCTAATGTTTTAAGTTGTTTAGTTACGAGGGGTATTCATCATCAATGTTTACTCTTATGTCAAACGGCAACTTAAAATATGAGTATGCAAAGCACTTTAAGTTTGTGACTTGTTCAATAACTGGGTGCGTTCATCACAAATGTTTGTATTCGCGTCAAAAAGTAAGTGATTGCTTAAAGATGAAAGAATATATTCAAAAAAAAAAATCCCTAGTTTGCTACCTTGTTTGTAGTGGTGAGAACGGGTGATTGCAAGTTGAGTTGATATATGATTCAATTGTGTTAGATGCATGATAAACATGATTAGGTTCAAAATTATGTATGAAAAATAGAATTAAAAAATATGAGTATGCTTAGTTTTTCTTTCTTTGTTAAAGACTTGATGTTTGCATGATAGGTACTTTGAGTATGGTGATATCTTGACTTTAGCTTGGATTGTTGTCCTTTGTTTTGAGTGGTTTTTCTATTGCTTGAGAATAAATAATTATTCAAGTTTGGGGGTATTTGATTGGAGAATAATTTGCATACATTTTGTAGTCAAAAGTACTTGATTTTATGTTAAGTTCGATGTTTATTAGTTATTTTGTTTAGTGTTTTGGGTTTTATTTTGTATTTACTTAATTTTTTGAACTTTCTTTATGTTTTGTAGGTGTTAAAATGTCTACTTGGGCTGAATATGGGTAGAAAATAAAGAAAGAACAAGTTGGGCCAAGAGAGATTCAAATTCAGTATTTTAATCATGAAGATTTAATCCCAACATTTGCAATAAGACAAGTCCAAAGTCGATAACTGGACAGATTTCAAAGCATAAGAATGCGGCTCGAATAGTGAGCGTAGTTCACCACAAACCAAGGGGTCCATGTGTGCACATGCATCTATGCAACAGATGTCCACGACTAGTCAACATGCATGAGCATCCATGGCATTCAAGCATGGTGCAATGTGTGGAATAAAGGAGCAGCACATTAATACATGACATGGAGGTAAATACAAGAGAAATTGGAGCAATAAATGCTAGAGTTTCATGATTTTATGAATACAAAATTTTTTAAAATGAATATACAATGGAATTTAAAATTTTTTAGATTAAATCTAATTTAATCTAAGCATGCATAAGATCAAATGTTAAAATCATAAACAAGATCATCATATGTGAGATAGGATTCAGATACAGAAATCAAATAGAGAAATAAAATAGAGAACATACCTTGGCATGGATCGATCTTCACTACAAACTGATGATCATGGATATTTTTTGAAGGTCTCTTATAGCCGCACAAGTGTTCGATCTCTACAGATATCCACACGAATCTTTGATCTGATCAGAAATTTTTTGATCTCATCGGGGTGCTAGCTCCTTTGCAGAGATCGCATCTTAATGATTAAAAATCTTTTTTTCTCTCAAGACAATCTTAGAGAAGAAAAAGAAGTAGGAGGATGTTGATCTCTATGCTAGAGATCATGAGAAGAATCATTTCTTCTCTTTTCTTCCTAAAACCCATGCACCAAATCTCTACACTAGAGATGTAAAAATTTTGTCCAACTCACGTCCATGGCCTTCACGTTGTCCCTCTCTCTCCCTTGATTTTCCATGCATAAAGTTCTCTCTTTTAGCCATCCATACCTGATCTCTATCTAGTTCATCTCACGCCCCATATTGGCCCATGGTTTAAATAGGAAGGGAGTTAGAGATTGGGTAGAAGATAAGAGTCCAAACATCCATGGACTCTTGGAATTTTAAGCAGCCCATCACCAGAATTTTTGCGCCCCATATACCTCATGGAAGAAAGGAGTTAGAGAGGGATTATTACACGCTAAAAAGAAAGGATGGCGTGGGGTGTTTTAGGTGACCAAATCTGGTTTAATGTGGGACCTTGTTGGCGCATCGAAAGAAAGAAGTTTAATGCACATGGGACTCTTCTTTAGGTGGCTGATTTAAACCAATTTAAATCCTAACCAATCCTAATCATATTAGTAATTGATTAGATCCAAATAGATGAAAATCCAAATCTGATTTGGTGCCCAAACTATTTAGATTAGATATTACCTAATTAGAGAAGGAGTCTTAGTTCTTTTGGACTCTCTTTTGGTGCTTGAGTCAAACTCAATTTAATCCTAATTCAATTAGAATTTGGTGCACCCATGAAAATAAAAATTTTTAATCCAAATAGAAATTTAAATATTCTTATTTAGATCTTAATCTAATTAGAAATTGAGTCAAACTCAAATTCTAATTTAATTAGGAATCATTCTTCTATGCAATTTAGGTTATCACATAACCAAATCAGATTTGATCAAATCAAATTCTTATCAAATCAATTAAATCTAATTTAATTAGACTTGATGCAAGCCCCATAGCTCAATCAAATTGAGCCACTTAGCAATTCAATTACTAATTAATCCTCCTTTAAGTCACTAACTCTTTAGCGAGTTACTTGATTGCAACTTTTGCAATGGATCAATCATCAATCAAATTGATAATCAAATCCTATCACAATTCATAATTGTAATTCAACCATCTGATTAGCCAAAAATCTCTTTTGTGTATGACTCCATAGGTTTTATTATATCTGATAGTGAGATATATTGTGATCTCTATCATAATATCATTGAAACTCTTTTCAATGGGTTGGAACCGTTCCAACTCTACCCATCAAGGATCATCGATCATCAAGATGATGCTCGTAGGTCTCAGAATCCACCAGTGACACCTAACAGTATGTAGTGGCAATCCAACAGAATAAAAGATGATGAATCTCTAGGTGCAGTTAACGTATGATACAGTCCCTCTTTCGTGAGTTTCGATCGGATGTAGATCATGGATGAATTGTCAAATCTCATCATCGGTCATATGATAGATTCAATTAGCTCGAATCCATACATGATTCTTATGAAAATTTTTTTCCATCAATCACACTGCTATGGCTATAGACTTAAAGACTTAGCTTCATAAATCTCATAGAACTACTCCCTTCTGCTAGGATCGATAGATCCCATCTAAGTGTACATTCTACTCCTATAGTGGATCAACTATCACCAACATCCACTACAATGGCTCATTGAGATTCATATTTATGTGTAGTCAAACTTCAGCAGCCTCACCGCGAGCAGCTATAGCATCGTAGGTCAAAGAATCAGTCATACAACTGTAGCATCAAGAAAGTCACTAACGAATGAGCAAACATTCATGTAACTTCTCGTGTTGGTCACGCTCAGTGCTAGTTGTTCTCTAACAACCATCTGCACTCTCACTCTAGTGTCACTACATCGTAGACTCGAGATCCATCTGCCCAAAGGAAGCGACCCGTGCATGGGTCTATCTGGATCAATCACCATCCCAATGATGATCTTATAATCAGGAGCAATTTAGGAATTAACCATCAATAACACATCTCAAATTCTCAACTCTTTGAGAATATGTATCATTATCTTGTTAATCCCTTAGATGATTCATGGATCCATAAAATATGAATGGTAATATAAATGCCCATAAAATACAAAATCATATCCAAGAAACATAATATGCATCAGCCAAGATTGACTTCTAGGGCATACATCCAACAATCTCTCACTTCCACAAAAGCCAATCTATCCTGTACCAAGCCCTATCTTCACAAAATAAGCTATAGTCTTCAGCTAGCTAAGTGACTTACCAGTGAGTCAACCACATCACATGTGGAGTTTGCTCTCTGCACCTCTATATTTTTCTACTTGAGGTAGTCGTGTGTTCTATTGCTCTATATGCTTGTATATCTGGTAAGACCTAGGCTCCTTAGCAAGTGCTAGGGTGCAATTATCTTTGCAGTATATTGTCATGGCATCTGATATCATGACATCTAATTCTATAACTAACATTAGAACCAGAATACATCTTACACATCTACAGTGTACTCAGCTTTCATCGATCGATTATTTGAAATCCTTCCAAAATATTGACACAAGAACACACCCCATGATGTAGACATTCTACCATCAATATCAGACATAAAATCTGAATTAGTGTATCCTTCCACTCCTAGCTTTGATCCTTTTTCAAATTAAGAATAAATCCTTAGTTCTTCTTAAGTATCTAAGGATGTTTTCACAGTAATCCAGCGCTCTCAGCCTAGATATAACTGATATCTACTTGTGACATTCACAGTATTAACTATATCAGTTTAAGTACATTATATGGCACACATTTATGCCCAAGAGGGTAGCAGACCCCTCTTCAAAATTTTTATACTGAACTCTTTCAGCATCTAGTCATTGTACTTTATCTGTGAAAATACAAGCATCCAATTGCATCTATCTCTATAGATCTTTATATTTTTAAAATATAGGATGCTTGCTTTATATCTTTTAGGGAGAATTCTATATACAACCATATTTTAATCGATGTCGGTATTGGACACTCCCACTGATCCTTTTAAAAATACATAATTTCTCTTTTCTGATCAAACAATTTGATCATATCATCAAAATGACTGTTCCAGCTCTAAGAGTATTATAGATTATATGATCTCCTATCATAAAAAGTAAAATCCATAAGCTATTCCATTCAGAAATCTTTAAAAGATATCCAGTCAGAAAAGCTAATTCACATCTTTTTCTTGGAGTCGATGTCTTACATCATCTCATTGTAGATTTTGAGATTATTTCTATGCTCCCCATCTCCCATAAGAAATAACTTTCTCTACATTCTCTGTTGAGCATATCCAAATACTTTTCAAGAGGATGAGAGATCCTACTATATGTATGAGGTGGAAGAGAAATATACGTCTAATGTCTCATCAAGAATAGATTTTTTAGGTCCTACGGCTCATTGCTCTTCAGTGACACTCTCTTTGAGTTTAACTTTTCTCTCACTGCTTTATCTTAGTTAAATAATTTTTCAAGAAGGTAGCATGTCGGGTCACAATCACATTGTGATCCTATCAGAAAGTAGTATCCCAAACTCTTTTAGAATGAGCTTTATAGACCTATCCTCTAACATATCCACTTGTTGTCTTTGACACAGGCTGGACATCCTTAGATTTTGAAATAACCAAGATTCAGTTCTCACCATGACATATCTCATATGGTGTGGTAGGTTTAGAGAGAATCTAATTTTATAAAAGTAAAGCATGTCCCTAAAGAAATATAAATAAATCAGTAAAATTCATTATGGATCGGACCATATCTCATATGGTCCCATAACTCTTCTTAATTATCTCATTGAGCTGAGATATACTAAGAGCGGTCCAATATGAAACAATGCCATTTTATGAGATAATCAAAAAATTTCTTTCATTGGTATTGCATCCTCGATCTGATCGAAGTACCTTTAGAAATTTTTCGATTTACTTCTCTACTTTACATCTAAATTATTTAAACCTTTCAAAAATTTTAGATTTGTATCTCATATACTTACCCATACTATGACTGATCATCGATAAAGATAACGAAGTAGAGATAACTTTCTTTGTTAGCACATCACATGGGCTACACACAATAAATGTGTACAAGGATAAGTATCTCAATGATCCTTTTCTTCTTATCCCATAAGAGTAGCTTGGTCATATTTTCTCAAAGAGATGATGCACAAACTAGATATGACTCAGCAGTCAATGAGCCCAAAAATCTATATTTCTTCAGTTTGTTAATCATTTTTTCTCCAATATGACTTAGCCTAAGAATCTATATATACTTAAGGTTTATCTCAACTCTGGATCTCTCAGATCCAATGGCATTCACTGCTTGCTTAATTAAGTTCACAGATGCATCATCATGCAAATAATAGAGACTATCTTTAAGAACTAAATTCAAACAATAATCACAAAGGACAGATACCCATGGCCATGTGGCAACTCTTGTCCTATTGCCAATTTAAGAGTTACTTCCTCAGTCCTCTACCTTCCCATCGACTCTATAAAATCACTAGAGTCTATAGCTCAATTGGGAGAAGAAAAAATTATAAGGATAATATTGAGCAATTTCGACATGCCTACTCTAGGCGTGTCTTTGTTTCTTTAGGCTCTCCAGGTATTTACCTCTAAACTCTTTCAAGGTTTCTTTGTTAGCAACACTTTGACCAATTCAGATAAAATGCCAAGATGGTCTTTTATATGGTAGTTTACCATAAACTATCCATATAAACTAATCAGGGATCGCGGGATCAAATCTATAAGTAATTTCTCATGCACAGTTATGTCGAGTCTTTTAAGTTTCTTAATATCTTTGATCATTATCAAATAACGATCATAGACTGACTACCCATCATGCATCTCATGTACTGTATGACTCTGATCATCTCACAACACTTGTAGATGAATAATGTGTCGTTGATAGTGAACATGGGTTCATGCATATGTTGGAGTTCATTTAACATGGACTTCAATATATAGCATCTATCTTTATTGTCATTATCTATCCACTCATCAAGTATAGCTCGTTGACTATGGATTGGATATATTGTTAACATTAGAATAATTTGATAGAGAATATTACTTAATTTTCTAAAATTAAGAATAATTCTTAGGTTTGTAAGCCAGTCTATATAATTTATTTTGGTTAATTGGTTGATACTAGGATTCAAGCTAGAGGGTTGGAAGCTGACATAATAAACAGCAGAGAGTAAAGATTTTAGTTAGATATTTATACTTATTTTATAATTTATTCTAAAAAGTTTTAGATGCAAAAAGAGTCTCTTACTATTTTATCAGATCTCCCACACTCTTCGAGTGGAGAAACAAAAATTCTAATGAGACAACTGGATTTTTAGTGGGTGCTGCGGTCCCACCGATGCCGTGTACCTCACCTAACAGTTATTGGTAACACGAATGAATACCGATGCGTGGATAACTCTTTGCCTAGATGTTTCTCTAAGTATATTATAGCTACTTAATCTCTAAGTCATGTGGGCTCACCTAACAGTTATTGCCCACACTTCTCAGTTAAGTCAGACCCACTATTCACAAGCAGGTGCAAAGCCATCATTGGGTCCCTCATCTAACAGTTATTGGGCCCAACCTCATCTTTATCCTGGAGCAACTCTTTGCTAATAGAGTGGTTGCATGTTCTCGATGTAACTGAACTACTGTGATCAGCTAAGAATAATTAACGTCGGTAGCACGCTCGCACATCTACAATGGTGGAAGACCATTGGACTTAATATTTATGGAGAGATTTGGGTTTAGGTCTCATCTAATCAATCATCATATGACTGATCTAATTGGCATGGGCTAAATCAAACCATCAAGCAACCATATTTGAGACTTAATCTTCCAAATTGGCCAGGTAAGTGGAGATTAGTAGGGATCCCCCCATTCTTTTTCTGAGATACCAATAAATTGATCAGATCAACGAATGAATTCAATTAAATAACCATCCTTCAATTACTTACCTTAGATACCAATTGGTTAATTGATCCGAATAGATTAGCTTAGGTGAATCAGATTCAAGCCATAAAGCTAAATTAGGTCTTTAGATTAATCAATTCTACATATGGGTGTCAATCGATTCGACCAACAATAATTATATCATCTTAAGCTCTATTGATCTCACCCTAATCAATACTTGACTCAATTTGATCAAATTACTAAATTGATTTAGACCTGATATGATCAAATCAGAAATTCTAGATGTAATCCAATTATATGACCTAATTTGATCTACCTATGACCAATCTCTCATGCATAAACACTAATTTTATATCTTAAATTAAAATTTTCAGATCTAAATTTTTTGTATGAAAAGTAAGTTTGGATCTCAAAATAATTTCAGATCATACATACAAACATATATCATATGCATAAATAAGTTCAGGTCATAGAAACAAATTTCAGCCCTAAACATACTTTCATATATCATATATACGAATCAAAATATATCTCGAAACTCTTTTCAGATCTAAATAATAAAATATATATCACATATATGCTAAAAAATTAGATTTAAAATTCTATTTAATTAAAAATTTTAACATCATTCTACGATAATCATTCAGTATAACAAGTTATGCCAGGACAATCTTATGTCAAAACGACATCAAAAACTTTTAGATCTAAAATTTTTCTCTATAGATTTCAGATCTAAATCTTAATCTCATGTATATAATGTGGCTCTGATACCATTATTAGAGTTTCATGATTTCATACATGTAAAATTTTTCAAAACAAGTATGTAGTGGAATTTAAAATTTTTCAGATTAAATCTAATTTAATCTAAGCATGCATAAGATCAAATCTTAAAACCATAAACAGGATCATCATATGTAAGATAGGATTTAGATACAGAAATCAAATAGAAAAAATAAATAGAGAACATACCTTGGCATGGATCGATCTTCATTGCAAATTGATGAACATGGATGTCTTCTGAAGGTCCCTTATAGCCGCATAAGCATCCAATATCTACAGATATCCACATGAGAATCTGATCTGATCATAAATTTTTTGATCTCATCGGGGTACTAGCTTCCTTGCAGAAATCGTATCTTGATGGTTGAAAATCTTCTTTTCTCTTAAGACAATCTTAGAGAAGAAGAAGAAGTAGGAGGATGTTGATCTCTACGCTAGAGATCATGAGAAAAACCCTTTCTTCTCTTTTCTTTCTAAAATCCATACACCAAATCTCTATACTAGAGATGTAAGAATTTTATCCAACTCACGCCCATTGCCTTCACGTCGTCCCTCTCTCTGCCTTAATTTTCCACACACAAAGTTCTCTCTTTTGGGTGTCCAAACCTGATCTCTATCTGGTTCATCTCACGCCCCATATTGGCCCATGGTTTAAATAAGAAGGGAGTTAGAGATTGGGTAGGAGATAAGAGTCCAAACATCCATGGACTCTTGGAAGTTTAAGCCACCCATCACCAGACTTTTTGCACCCCATATACCTCATGGAATAAAGAAGTTAGAGAGGGATTATTACATGCTAAAAAGAAAGGATGGCGTGGGGTGTTTTGGGTGTCCAAATCTGGTTTAATGTGGGACCTTGTTGGCGCATGGAAAGGAAAAGTTTAATGCACATGGGACTCTTCTTTTGGTGGCTGATTTAAACCAATTTAAATCTTAACCAATCCTAATCATATTAATAATTGATTAAATCCAAATAGATGGAAATCTAAATTTGATTTGAAACCCAAACTATTTAGATTAGATGTCACCTAATTAGAGGAGTTCTAGTCTTTTTGGATCTCTCTTGGTGTTTGAATCAAACTCAATTTAATCCTAATCTAATTAGGATTTGATGAACCCATGAAAATGAGAATTTTTGATCCAAATAGAAATTCAAACATTCTTATTTAGATCCTAGTCTAATTAAGAATTGAGTCAAATTCAAATCCTAATTCAATTAGGAATCATTCTCTCATGCGATTTAGGTTATCTCATAACTCAATAAGGTTTGATCAAATCAAACCTTTATCAAGTCAATTAAATCTAATTTAATTAGACTTGATGCAAGCCCCATAGCTCAATCAAATTGAGCCACTTAGCAATCCAATTATTAATTAATCCTCCTTTAACTCACTAACTCTTTAGCGAGTTACTTGATTGCAACTTTTGCATTGGATCAATCATCAATCAAATTGATAATCAAATCCTATCATGATTCATAATTATAATTCAACCATCTGATCAGTCAAAAGTCACTTTTGTGTGTGACTCCATAGATTCTATTCTGTCTGATAGTGAGATATATTAGGATCTCTATCACAATATCATTAAAACTCTTTTTAATGGGTTGGAACCATTCTAACTCTATCCACCAAGGATCATCGATCATCAAGATGATGCTCGTAGGTCTCAGAATCCATCAGTGACACCTAGCAGTATGTAGTGGTAATCTAGCAGAATAATAGATGATGAATCTCTGGTGCAGTTAATATATGATACAGTCTCTCTATCGTAAATTTCGATCGGATGGTAGGTTATGGATGAATCATCAAACCTCATCATCGGTCATATGATAGATTCAATTAGCTCGAGTCTATGCGTGATTTTTATGGAAACTCTTTTCCATCAATCACACTACTATGGTCATAGACTTAAAGACTCAGCTTCATAAATCTTATAGGACTACTCCCTTCTGCTAGGGTCGATAGATCACATCTAGGAGTATACTCTACTCCTATAGTAGACCAACTGTCGCCAACATCCACTACAAAGACTCATTGAGATACATATTTATATATAGTCAAACTCCAGCAGCCTCATTATGAGCAGCTGTAGCACCGCAGATCAAAAGATCAGTCATACAACTGCAGCATCGAGAAAGTCA
Source organism: Elaeis guineensis (assembly GCF_000442705.2). Classification (NCBI taxonomy): domain Eukaryota; kingdom Viridiplantae; phylum Streptophyta; class Magnoliopsida; order Arecales; family Arecaceae; genus Elaeis; species Elaeis guineensis. The sequence continues at coordinate 68,633,423 of NC_026001.2, read as the reverse complement.
CTAACAAGTGAGCAGACATCCATGTGATTTCTCGTGTTGGTCACGCTCAGTGCTAGTTATTCTCTAACAACCATCTGCACTCTCGCTTCAGTGTCACTACACCATAGACTCGAGACCCATCTATCCAAAAGAAGTAATCCATGCACTGGTCTATCTGGATCAATCATCATCCCCATGATGATCCTATGATCAGGAGCAATTTAGGAATTAACCATCAATAATACATATCTTAAATTCTCAACTCTTTAAGAATATTTGTCATCATCTTGTTAATTTTTTGGATAATTCATGGACACATAAAATATAAATGGTAATATAAATGCCTATAAAGTACAAAATCATATCTTAAAAACATAATATGCATCTGCCAAGATTGACTTCTAGGGCATGCATCCAACAATCTTTCACTTGCACTAAAATCAATCTGCCATGTATCAAGCCCCATCTTCATAAGACAGGCTATAGTCTTTGACAAGTTAAGTGACTTATCAGTGAGTCAACCACATCACACGTGGAGTTTGCTCTCTGCACTTCTATATTTTTCTACTGGAGGTAGTCGCATATTCTGCTGCTCTATGTGCTTGGATATCTAGTGAGATCTAGGCTCCTTAGCAAGGGCTAAGGTGTCATTATCTTTGCAGTATATTGTCATGGCATGTGATGGTATGACATCAAATTCTGCAACTAACATTAGAACTAGAATACATCCTACACATCTACAGTGTACTCAGCTTTCATTGATCGATTATTTAAAATCTTTCCAAAATATCGACACAGGAACATATCCCATAATGTAAATATTCTACCATCAATATCAGATATAAAATTTGAATTGGTGTATCCTCCCACTCCTAGCTTTGATCCTTCTCCAAATTAAGAATAAATCCTTAGTTTTCTTAAGTACTTAAGGATGTTTTCACAGCAATCTAGTACTCTCAGCCTGGATATAACTGATATCTACTCGTGACATTCACAGTATTAACTATATCAGTTCAAGTATATTACATAACACACCTCTATGCCCGAGAGGGCAGTAGACCCCTCTCCGAGATTTCTATACTGAACCCTTTCAGTATCTAGTCTTGTACTTTATTTGTGAAAACATAAGCATTCAATTGCATCTATCTCTATAGATTTTTATATTTTCAGAATTTAGGATGCTTGATTTATGTCTTTTATGGAGAATTCTATATACAACCATATTTTAATCGATGTCAGTATTGGACACTTTCACTGACCCTTTTGAAAATATATAATTTTTCTTTTTCGATCAAACAATTTGATCATATCATCAAAATGACTGTTCCAGCTCCAAGAGTATTGTAGACTTTGTCATCTCCTATCACAAGAAGTGAAATCCATAAACTATTCTATACAAAAATCTTCAAAAGATATTCAGTCAGAAAAGCTAATTCACATCTTTTTCTTAGGGTCGATGTCTTACATCATCTTGTTGTAGGTTTTGGGATTATCTCTATGCTCCCCATCTCCCATGAGAAATGCTTTCTCTACATCCTCTGTTAAGCATACCCAAGTACCTTTCGAGATGATGGGAGATCCTACTATATATATGAGGTGGAGGAAGAATATACGTCTAATAGCTCATCAAGAATAGGTTCTTTAGGTCTTATGGCTCATTGCTCTTCAAAAACACTCTCTTTGAGCTTAACTTTTCTCTAACAGCTTCACCTTGGTTAAATAATTTTTCAAAAAGATAGCATGTTGGGTCACAATCATATTGTGATCCTATCAGAAAGTAGTATCCCAAACTCTTTTAGGATGAGCTTTATAGACCTATCCTTTAACATATCCACCTATTATCCTTGACGCAGGCTGGACATCCTTGGATCTTGAAATAACCAAGATTCAGTCTCACCATGCCATATCTCATATGGTGTGGGAGGTTTAGAGAGAACCCAATTTCATAAAAATAAAGCATGTCCCTAAAGAAATATAAATAAATCAATGAAGTTCATTATGGACCGGACCATATCTCATATAGTCTCATAACTCTTCTTAATTATCTCATTGAGCTGAGATATACTAAAAGTGGTCTAATATAAAATAATATCATTTTTTGAGATAATCGAGAAATTTTTTTATTAGTATTGCATCCTCGATCTGATCAAAGTACCTTTAGAAATTTTTTGATTTTCTTCTCTACTTTACATCTGAATTATTTGAACCTTTCAAAAATTTTAGATTTATATCTCATATACTTACCCATACCATGACTAATCATCGGTAAAGGTAACGAAGTAGAGACAACTTTCTTTGTTAGCACATCACATGGGCTACACACACCAAATGTGTACAAGAATAAGTATCTCAGTGATCCTTTTCCTCTTGTCCCACAAGAGTAGCTTGATCATATTTTCTCAAAGAAATGATGTACAAACTAGATATGACTTAGCAGTCAATGAGCTCAAAAGTCCATATTTCTTCAATTTGTTAATCATTTTTTCTCTAATATGACTTAGCCTAAGAATCCACATATACTTAAAGTTTATCTCAACTCTGGATCTCTCAGATCCAATGACATTCACTGCTTGCTCAATTAGGTTCACAGATACCTCATCATGCAAATGATAGAGATTATCTTTAAGAATAAAATTCAAATAATAATCACAAAGGACAGATACCCATAGCCACAGCGGTAACTCTTGTCTTATTGTCAATTTAAGGGTTACTTCTTCAGCCCTCTACCTTCCCATTGACTCTATAAAATCTTTAGAGTCTATAGCTCAATTGAGAGAAGAAAAAATCATAAGGATAGTATTGAGCAATTTTAACATGCCTACTCTAAGCATATTTTTATTTCTTTAGGCTCTCTAGGTATTTACCTCTGAACTCTTTTAAGGTTCTTTTGTTAGCAACACTTTGACCAATTCAGATAGAATGCCAAGATGGTCTTTCATATGGTAGTATACCATAAACTATCCATATAAACTAATCAGAGATCGCAAGATCAAATTCATAAATAATTTCTCATGCATGGTCATGTCGAGCCTTTTAAGCTCCTTAATGTCTTTGATCATTATCAAATAACGATCATAGACTGACTGCCCATTATGTATCTCATACGCTATGCGACTCTGATTATCTCACAATACTTATAGATGAATCAATGTGTCGTTGACAGTGAACATAGGTTCATGCATACATTGGAGTTTATTTAACATAGACTTCAACATATAGCACCTATCTTTATTATCATTGTCCATCCACTCATCAAGTATGACTCGTTGACTATGGATTGGACATGTTGTTAATATTAGAAAAATCTGATAAAGAATATTACTTAATTTTTTAAAATTAAAAATAATTTTTAAGTTTGTGAGCCAGTCAATGTAATTGGTTTCAGTTAATTGGTTGATATCTAGGATTCAAGTCAGAAGGTTGGAAGCTGACACAATAAACAGCAGAGAGCAAAAATTTTAGTTAAATATTTGTACTTATTTTATAATTTACTTTAAAAATTTTTAGATATAAAAAGAGACTCTTACTATTTTATCAGATCTCCTACACTCTCTGGGTGGAAAAATGACAATCCTAATGCGATAACTGGATTTTTAGTGGGTGCTACGATCCCATCGATACCGTGCACCTCACCTAACAGTTATTGGTAACATGAATGAACACCGATGTGTGGACAACTCTTTGCTCAGATGCTTTTCTAAGTATGTTACAGCTACTTGGTCTCTAAGTTATGTGGGCTCACCTAACAGTTATTGCCTACACTTCTCAGTTAAGTCAGACCCACCGTTCACAAGCAGGTGCAAAGCCGTCATTGAATCCCTTACCTAATAGTTATTAGGCCCAACCCCATCTTTATCCTAAAGTAACTCTTTGCTAATAGAGTGATTGCATGATCCCGATGCAACTGAACCACTGTGACCAGTTGAGAACAATCAACGTCGGTAGTATGTCCGCACATCTACAATGGTGGAAGATTATTGGACTTAATATTTATGGAGAGATTTGGATTTAGATCTCATCTAATCAGTCATCATATGACTGATCTAATTGGTATGAGCTAAATCAAACCGTCAAGCAACCATATTTGAGACTCGATCTTCCAAATTGGCCAGATAAGTAGAGATTGGTGGGGGACCCCCCGTTGCTTTCTTTAGACACCAATAAATTGATCAGGTCAGTGAATGAAATCAATTAAATAATCATCTTTTAATTACTTGCCTTAGACACCAATTGATTAATTGATCCGAATAGGTTAGCTTAGGTGAATCATATTCGAATCATAAAATCGAATTAGATCCTTAGGCTAATCGATTCTATATATGGGTGTCAATTGATTCGATCAACAATAATTGTATGATCTTAAGCTCTATTGATCTCATCCTAATCAACATTTGACATAGTTTGATCAAATTGCTAAATTGATTTAGACCCAATATGATCAAATCAGAAATTCTAAATGTAATCCAATTACATGATCTAATTTGATCTACCCATGACCAATCCCTCACGTATAAACACTAATTTCAGATCTTAAATCAAAATTTTTAGATATAAATTCTTTGCATGTAAAGTAAATTTTGATCTCAAAATAATTTCTGATCATACATACATACATATATCATATGCATAAATAAGTTCATTTCATAGAAACAAATTTCAGCCCTAAACATGCTTTCATATATCATATATATGAATCAAAACAGATCTCAAAACTCTTTTTAGATTTAAATAATAAAATATATATCACATATATATTGAAAAATTAGATTCAAAATTTTATTTAATTAAAAATTTTAACATTATTCTATGATAACCATTCAGCATAACAAGTTATACCAGGACAATCTTATGTTAGAACGATATCAAAAATTTTTAGATCTAAAATTTTTCTCTATAAATTTTAAATCTAAATCCTAATCTCATGTATATGACGTGGCTCTGATATCACTATTAGAGTTTCATGATTTCATGCATGTAAAATTTTTCAAAATGAGTATACAGCGGAATTTAAAATTTTTTAGATTAAATCTAATTTAATTTAAACATGCATAAGATCAAATCTTAAAATCATAAACAAGATCATCATATGTGAGATAGGATTCAGATACAAAAATCAAATAAAAAATAAAATAGAGAATATATCTTGGTATGGATCGATCTTCATCATAAACGAATGATCATGGATGTCTTTCAAAGGTCCCTTATAGCCGCACAAGCATCCGACCTCTATAGATATCTACACAAGACTCTAATATGATCAAAAATTTTTGATCTCATCGGGATGCTAACTCCCTTACAGAGATCGCATCTTGATGGTTAAAAATCTTCTTTTCTTCCAAGACAATCTTAAAGAAGAAGAAAAAGTAGGAGGATGTTGATCTCTACACTAAAGATCATGAGAAGAATCTTTTCTTTTCTTTTCTTCCTAAAATCCATGCACCAAATCTCTACACTAGATATGTAAGAATTTTGTCCAACTCATGCCCATTGCCTTCATGTCGTCCCTCTCTCTCCCTTGATTTTCCATGCACAAAGTTCTTTCTTTTGGGCATCCAAACCTGATCTCTATCTGGTTCATCTCATGCCCCATATTGGCCCATGGTTTAAATAGGAAGAGAGTTAGAGATTGGGTAGGAGATAAGAGTCCAAACATCCATGGACTCAATTTTAAGCCACCCATCATCAAACATTTTGCGCCCCATATACCTCACAGAAGAAAGGAGTTAGAGAGGGATTATTACACGCTAAAAAGAAAGGATGGCGTGTATTAGATGTATGCCCTAAATGCCAGATTGGCTGACACATTCTGTATAAATCTAAGAGCAAATTTATAATTTTGACTATAAATCAATAAATGGATTATTCTTCTATCACATTGTATACATTGTGTCTGTAATACATCCTTTGAGTTAGTAGGAATATCAATTCATATTTTCAAGAGTTGAAAATTTAAGGCATGAATTTACATAACTCACAAACAGCTCCTGACCATAGGATCATCACGAGGATGGTGATCGATCCGGAAGGTTGGTGTACGATCGCTTCCTTAAGATAGATATGCCTTGAGTCTATGGTGTGGAGACATCGAAGCGAGAGTACAGATATTCGTTAAAAATGAGAGTATTGAGCGTGACCACCTCAAGCAGTCATAAGAAAGTCTACCTTCTCGTCGATGACTAGCTCGATGCTGCAGTTGTGTTTCTAGTTTTTTGACCTGAGGTGCATCGACAGTTCACCTTGAGTGCGTTATAGTTTGCCTATACCATAACTCGATCTCCTAGCCATTCGAAATCCTGAGGTGTATGTTGGCTGTAGCATATTCATTGTAGAAACTAGGTCGCACCAAGATGGGATCTATCAACCTCGGTAGATAAGAGGAGTAGTCCTATGATGGTCGAAAGATTGAGTCCTTAAGCCCATGGCCATGGCAGAGTGAAATAATGAAAAAAGAGTTTTCCATTGGGGTTTCACATCGGACTCAGATCGATCGATTGATTCATATGACTGATGTTGGGTTTGACGAGTTCACCTTAACCTTAATTCAGTTGGGACTCATAATAGAGGAACTCAATCACACAGATAGCTACACTAAGAGGTTCATCTTCAGTTCTGATGGGTTGCCACCATATACTGCTAGGTATCACTGATGGATTTTGAGAGCAATTAGAATGATATTGATGATCGATCATTCTAATTGTCTAAATCAGAAGAGTTCTAATCCATCGAAAGGAGTTTCGATGATGTCGATGATGAGATCATGACATGTCTCATTATCATACAAAATTGAACCTAACTGGATCACACAAACAAGGGTTAGGATCTGGATGTCATCAATTGGGCTAACCCAATTGATTTGGATAAGTCCAATTAGGTTCAAAGAAATCATGCTAGCACATGATTGAGTCCAACTTTTTCTCGTGTAATCTTTTCTGTCTCTACTGAGCCAAATATGATTTGACTCATCTAGAGAATCTTGAGAAGGTTTCTCTCAGTCTAAATGAAGCTTGTCCAGCTCAGAAAAGGCTTGTCTTAATTCATGAGATGAATTTAAGACAAGCACCTGCTAATTCCTGTCACCTGCCAATTTCATTTTAGGATATTTGTCAAAAATTGACATATGGGTCTTAAATTGAAAGCCATTGGCAAGAGCTTATTGAAGAATTTTTTTGGAGCCAAACCACATCAAATTGGGCATCATAATCAAATTATGGTGCGAGCCCAATTGGATTAAGTGGGTGCCCCAAGTGGATAAGGTTGGAGAGTCTTGATAAGATTGGACTCTTTGGCGCCAACCTCTCTTTGTGCTTATCCAATGTTGGCGCCAAATTTGGAGATAAGGTGGGGTTCTTATCTGATGTGATCAGATGACATCACTCCATCAATCAAAATTTTTTTTAGATTAAATAAAAATTTTTGATTGGTCGAATGATGTGGCACTGCGCAGTATACAAGGTCTATAAAATCCCTGTCTGTGCCTAGGGTTTAAGTTTTTCTACTCAATACCCAGCCAAAATGAGAATCCTCTCCTCTTCTCTACATCCTCCCTACTCTCCTCTCTCCCCTCTTCACATCTAAGGAGTTTGACATCCATCTAGCAAAGGTCCAAGTGTGGTGATGCCTGGAACAGGAAGGCTGCAGGACATCTTCGACAGACTGCTGCTCCAACTTCAGAAGGAGTTCTGAAGTACTTCCAAATCAGATAGAGATCTGATTTTGGAGCATAGATTCATGAGAAGAAGAGTTCTAGGTCTACTAAGTGGATATCGATAGAGGTCAGACATTATGTGCTACATCAAACCTCGGACTGTCTGAGATCATCTACAGGGTAATCAGATTACCTTGAGGTATGTCTATTACTTCTCATACTTTTAGATTTAATTTTAGATTTAAATATTAGATAATAAATTAAATCTAACAGATATTAGATCTAAAATAGTATAGAGATAAAAATTTAAATTATTCCACCCCAGATTTGATGAATCTGGAAGATCCTATAAAGGAAAAAGGCGTTTTTCCTTCAACTGGTATCAGAGCCAGATTTTTGGCTCTATTTCAGATCTAATTTAGATCTAATTTTTATATTTATTTATTTGATATTTAATATTTAAAATATCACATCAGATATGATATGATCTGAAATTAAAATATTTAAAATTAAATCTAAGAAGATCTAACATGCATGAGATGCATGACTAGACTAGGATTAGTTGAATCCATGAACAGTCTTAAGTTTTATATTTTAATAAGATTAAAATATGAATTAAATCAAATTTATTCTTTATTTTTTTGATGTTATAATTATTATAATTAGATCAAAAAATAAAAAAAAAAATTTTAATTTTTTCATAAAATTGATCTGTTGCATGCCTAGACTAGTTGTAGAATTATTCCAGTAACTTGTCTAGAATAGATTTAATTTGAATAGTTCAATTTAAATCTTATTTTTTAGATATTACATGTGATGTATCAGATCTGAAAAGTATGTTAATTAGATTAATTTTTGATACATGAGATGTATGCAAAGCATGTATTAGTTAGATCTTAAATTGTATATGA
>NC_026001.2:68623347-68624788 GCF_000442705.2 Elaeis guineensis | reverse complement strand
TTGAAGCCGATCTACTTCAAATTTTTTGATGATCTTTAGTCCTGCAATCAGAGCTTCATATTCTGCTCTGTTATTTGTTGCGGGGAACTCGAAGCGAAGTGCATACTCCGCAACAATTCCATCTGGATTGATTAAGATCAGGCCCGCACCTGTGCCTGACATGTTGGAGGAACCATCCACGTAGAGGGCCCAAGAACCATCAGGGAGATCGACTTTTTCTTCGGGGGAGTTCGGTCGGAGTCCTGGATTATCTGCTTCATCTTGTCCAAGTTCGGCCTCCTCTGGGATAGTGCATTCCACCACGAAGTCCGCTAATATCTGGGCTTTGATCGCTGGCCGAGGTCGATAGTTGATGTCGAACTCCGTGAGCTCAACTGCCTATTTTGCGATTCTCCCAGAGGCAACCGCTCGATGCAGAACCACCTTGATTGGTTGGTCGGTGAGCAGCGTTATGGTGTGTCCTTGAAAGTAAGGTCGGAGCCTTCGAGCTGCAATCAACAAGGTGTAAGTTAGTTTCTCTAACTTAGTATACCTAGTTTCGGTGTTTCTCAATACTCAGCTTATGTAGTAGATCGGCCGTTGAATTTTCACTTCTTCCTTAATCAGAACTGCAACGAGGGCCACAGGAGAAACCGTCAGGTATAGGAACAATTCCTCTCTAGGCTTAGGCTTTGCCAATAATGGTGATGAGCCGAGGTAGTTCTTCAGCTCTTCGAACGCCTGCTGACATCCAACGGTCCAACAAAAGTTCTTGGGCTGCTTGAGGGTCCGAAAGAAAGGTAAGCATCGCTCGACCGATTTTGAGATGAAGTGATTTAGAGCCGCTACTTTCCCGGTGAGGTGCTGAACCTCCTTTATCGACCTCAAAGCGGTCATCTCCTGGATGGCGCGAATCTTTTCTGGGTTTGCCTCGATCCCGCACCCCGATACCATGAAGCCCAGAAATTTTTTTAAGGTTACTCCAAAAGCGCATTTGGCTGGGTTCAGCTTCATCTTGTATTTTTGAAGGACGCTAAAGGTCTCGTCAAGGTCGGCGACGTGGTTCACCGAGGATCTGCTCTTTACAAGTATGTCATCCACGTAAACCTCCATGTTGCGGCCGATCTGCTCTTTAAAGATCTTATTCACTAGCCGCTGATATGTCGCCCCTGCATTTTTGAGGCCAAAAGGCATGACCCTGTAACAATAAAGACCACGGTTAGTTATAAAAGTGGTTTTTTCTTCGTCCTCTGGCACCATCCTAATCTGATTGTAGCCGGAGAACGCATCCATGAAGGTGAGAAGCTCGTGGCCCAAGGTTGCATCTACTAGTTGGTCGATTCTGGATAGAGGATAAGTATCCTTCAGGCAGGCTTTATTCAGTTTTTTGAAGTATATACACATCCTCCATTTACCATTCGCCTTCTTAACCAAGACCACATTGGAAACCCAGCTTGGATAG
>NC_026001.2:68538347-68618347 GCF_000442705.2 Elaeis guineensis | reverse complement strand
TGTGGCTCTCATCACAGTTCTCCATGAAGAATTTAGGAGAAGCATCCTACATTTTAAGAATGAAGATTACAGAGATAGATCTAGAAAGTTGCTTGAATTTTCCAATCTACATAAATCGATACCATGTTGAAATGGTTCAACATGAAGAATTTAAGAAAGTTATCTTTCAATAGGTCATAGATTACTATCTCCAAGAGGAATTGCCCAACAACCCTCAAAAGAGAGAGCGTATGAGTAGGATCCTATATGCTTCGACAGTGAGATCTATCATATACGCTATGACGTGTAAAGATGGATATGGCCTATTCACTAGGGTAGTGAGTAGATATTAGTCTGATTCGAGTGAAAATATTGGAAAGTTGTGAAGACAATCCTTAAGTATTTAAGAAATACTAAGGACCAATGGCTTATCTATGGAACACTGATTTGAAATTTATAAGATATATTGATTTCAATTTTTAGTTAGATCATAATGACAGTAGAAGCATGTTGGCTACATATTTACCTTAAATGGAGGAGCAATATGCTAGAAGAGTTTCAAGCAACATACTATGGCCGATTATGTATGCAAACTAGAATACATTGCTGCATCCAATACTGCAAAGGAGGTGATGTAGTTGCAGAAGTTCATCACCAAGCTTAAGTTACACCCTCAGTTGATGGTCCTATCCTACTGAACTATGATAACACTGGAGCCATAGCTCAAGCGAAAGAATCAAATCACACTAGCGTACAAACATATTTTACGTCACTATCACTTTGTACGAGAGATCATAGATCAAGGTGACGTCGAGCTTCAGAAGATTAACGGAAAAGAGAATATAGCCGACTCCTTCACCAAAACTTTGAGATCAAAGAGTTAGATGATCATAAGTAGAAGATGGGTATAAGATACTACCCCATTGCTTTAGTTCAAGTAGAAGTTGTTGAGAAATATGTCCTAAAGTCAATTTTTAGATTATTGTACTCATTTTATAATATATATATGAATTATTTATCAATGATAAAAATTATTTTGACATATTCATCATAAAGTTACATCTTCCTTACTAAACTCTTGTTTATGATAAAGTCCTTAGAATTATAAAGTAATCGATAAAGAAAATTTATCATATAGTTCTTAAATATTTCACGATCAAATGATACTCATCAAAGGATGATGATGTTTATTGAGTGAAGGTCGTTGTATGCCATATAGGTTGGTTGTCCTCTTAACCAAAGAGTATGGAGACACTGGTATGGCATACAGATGAGATGTAAGAGTATATCGTCACTGAACAAGTGACTCACCTACTGAGCACTCTGCTGTTAAGAGCAGCTCGCGAAGCATATAGCATAAGTGTCCTCAGACCTAAGATCACATTGTGACTTACAACAACTTACTGTTCTTTGGTGTCGAACTATCTATATTTCTAATGTAGTGAGGAAGGCTACTGGATACATCAAGTACTTGCGAATCTGTATGTAGATCAAAATGAAATTGACCTATCCAGATTATAGAGCTGATGCATCACTATATTTTAATTTAGTAAAATCTCAGTCAAGATAATCTATGTGATGGATTTGAAAGGTTAGAATACAATGAGATGATCCTTCAAGGTTGACAGTTTAATCCTACATCGTCCTAGAGATTCAGGATCAAAGAGATGAATTATGCAGTAACTATATGCATAAGTTCTTGAATATTGTCTTGCAAGTATTCGACCTATCCAAACGTCGAAATCATTACTAGATGATAATTTGATTAGTACAGAAAATGTTCTTGTGCTACCGACTTAGTATTCGAACCTATAGAATCACGCACAAAGTAAGCGACATAGAAAAGAATCGAACAAATCTATATGTTAATTTAAAGTATATGACTTAATTGAACAAATAGATTAACTTGATTAAGGATTAAGTTAGGTCATATGGATTAAACAGTTGACTATGTCTAGCTAGCACTAGACATGAGGTTCAGGTTCAATTCCGAGGATGAACAAGATTTGATCTATGATCCAAGGAGTCTATGAGAGATTGAATTTAAGTGCTAATTAATTTCAGATTAGATCTAATTTAATTAAACTTAATTAGATTGAAAATTAAGTTATACTTGGTTCTAAATTCTAAACAGTTTAGGATTGACAGCTATTAGAAATTGATTCGCAATTGGTTTGAATCAGGTTCGAATTAGATTTGAATTGACTCATATTTGGATTGGATCCTTAGAGTCCACTTTTACTGAAACTCTCTCTCCTCATGGTTGACCTAAAAGAGGTGGGGTGCTGGTTATTGTCGCCCCACACTTGGGTGTAGGCGTGGGTGCATGACAGTGCCTAGTTAGGTACCTATCCTATCTCAAATAGGATTTTAATTAGATAAGTGAAGGATTAATTCAAACTGATTTGAATTAGGACTCCTAGTTTATTGGTCGTGAAAAATCATCTATAAATAGGGAGGACTTCTAACTATCAAAATACAATAATTAGATTGTATGCTAAGGTAAGAAAGAGAGAGAGAGAGGAGGCGTGCAAGAGAGGAATCGGTTCCTCTCCTTTTGGCGTGGAGTTTGGGCATCCCTCTTTCCTTAGCATGAAGACCCTTAACGTCCCAAATTTCAGGTGTAAGGCATCATACCAAGGCTCTTCTTCCTTCTTATTTGCTGCCTTGAGAAGGTATGAGGATCTATCACTTCATTCTACTTTCCTGTAAAATCTGACGTGTGCACGAAGTAGAGGGTTTGTACATTCAAACCTTTGTGAGGTTTTGGATTCAGAATCTTTGGAATTTGATTCCTATTCTACTGCAAATTAGGTAAAAGATAAAATTTTATTAGATTATTATAGAAAATTTTTAGATGTTCCCTGATAATTTTTAACATGAGTCTTTTTTTCCTTCAATAATCGTTGGTGGCCTCATTTTAAGGATTGCATTGGAACAATTGATGGTACCCATATAATAGTAAAAGTTTCTCCATCTAAGCAAATACCATATATTGGCCGAAAAGGGATTCCTACGCAAAATATTATGGCTCATGATTTTGACATGCGTTTTACTTTTATTTAAGCTGGATGGAAGGGTATTGCTCATGATACTCAAATTTTCTTAGAGGCTATACACAGAGAAGAGCTCAACCTTCCACACCCAACTAAAGGTATGTATTTTAATTAAATTTATTATAATGCTGGCATATATTTTACCTTTCATACATAAGTGTTAAATTCTAACTTATATATATTTATATAGGTAAATATTACTTAGTGAATGGAGTATATCCTCACATATCAAAATATATGGGGCTTTACAAAGGGGAAAGATATCATCTATCAGATTTTCGACGTGGAAGTCAACCAAAGGATATGCATGAAATCTTTAATTATGTGCATTCTTCACTGAGATGTACTTTTGAAAGAACATTTGGACGTTGAAAAAGTAGAAGGAGAATATTGAATACAATGCCTAACTTTTCTTATTATAAATAAATTTAAATTGTGGTGGCTTTCATGGTCATTCGTAATTTTATTAGAATTATGCAATTAAAACTTTGAGTTTCAACCTTATGATAATGATGAAGATCTACTCCCTCTAGATTATTCAAAAATTAATGAATCACAAGAAGAACTAAATCCGAAGCAAAGCCGAACAACGAGTAACTATAAGATAGATGTTTTGCATGATCATATTGCTGCTCGTCTTATGACTCGTTGACTTCTTTTTTTTATAAAATTTATATATAACATAGATTTTATCTCATATCGTTCATATTTTGGGTTGACAAGACTCGCATCTTATATTTTTATTACTACTAGAATCAAGAATGTAAAACAAGTTGGTGACATTAATAGTCAATGTAAATTTTAGAATTTATCATGGATATGGTGGCATCAAATATATATTTGATCTATCAAAATTCACTGATATTATTTTATTATGCATAAGAAAAGCAGGAATAGAAAAAGCATTGGATGGAAAAAAATTCTAAAATTACATTTTTTGCATATATGATTGCATGCATCTATAATATACCATAAATATAATGCTATATTATAATATATTATATTATTACGATATTATATGATAATTTTTTCATTATACTACAATAATCTACTATATTATATCACATTATAATAATATTATAATGCATAAAAATATTTTAATATGTAATACTACCATAAAATGTTATATCACATTACTACTATAGTATTATATTACATGATGTTATACTATAATAATATTATACTATGTAACAATATACTGCCATGTTTTATCACATAATATTATACTATATTTTATGTTATAGTATACAATATTATATTAACTATATTATAATAATATTATATTATAATATATAATATATTTATATAATAATATATATTATATTTTATTATATAATATTATGTAATGTTCTTTATGATCATTTTTCATACTAAAAATATTTTTTTATGATTTGACCATCCAAACAATGTTAAAGTACCATAACACTTAAAAAATATATTATCAAATAACAAATTATTTTTTAAAAATTTTATTTTTTAAATTTTATTTTTTAAATTTTAAAAACTTTATTATTAACAACAATCTCGAACCGGATCTTAGTATTCGAAAAGAATTATTTAAAATGGACTTCAAGAATGGGCGAGAGAAACCGAAACGTACCTGGCAAACAGGATAGATTCTCTGTACCATTATTAGTTCGACATGGCATGAGCAGATTGGCGGGTCCGCATGTGTTGTTGCAACTCAAGAAGCCAATTAGTTCCCTTCCCCAGAAAAGTTGAAAAGAAAACAATTCATTTGTCCCCACATTGGTCCCCTTCCTCCTTGTTTGTTTCGGTACATCGGTCTCCTTGCCTCCGAAAAATAAAAGAAAAAACCAATTCATTGGTCCCCACAGTGCCACGTTGGAAGGGAACCTCGGGGTGATGGCATGACACTTGGCTCCTCATTGAATCCTTGGTTAACACTCGCCAACCGTCGATTCCACGCCTCCACCGTCTCGTTTATACTGGTAGCCTCGGATCTGAAGCGATCCGCGGCATATGCCCTCGTCCCTCCCCTCTATTCCGCCTCCTCCTCCTCCTTCTACCCTCTCGAGAGCCAGCAGAAGTGGAGAATCGTTTCATCCGTGTAATGGAATCACTCCGGAGCCGGGTGGAGTCGTGGATCAAGGATCAGACCGCGAGGATTGGGGTCGCCTGGCCACCGTCGCCGCCGCAGTGGCGGTGGCCGCCGTGGAAGGGGCGGCACGACCGGCGGGATCAGGAACAGCGGCTCCGGGAGGAGTTCGAACGCCGGCTCCTCGACCTCTGCCGCACCGTCAAGGCCGATTCCGTCGCCGACCTCCAGGAGGTCCTCTGCTCCATGGTCCTATCCGAATGCGTCTACAAGGTCGGATTACCCCTCTGGATTCCATCATTTCTTTTGTTTTCCGTTTTGTGGAAGTTGATCTCGATTTTTTATGCGAAGGTTGTGCCTTTTTTTCCCTTAATTTTTTTTATTTGGTTAGGATTGTGATTCTTCGATGGATGATGTTAGTTGTTTTCTTTGTTGGTTATATGTCTTTGATCACGTCATAACATTGTAACCTATCTGTTTGTGGCCTCTGGAAGTTGATGTCGATCTTTTTATACAAAAATTGGTGCTTTTTTTTTTTTTTTTTATAATTTGGTTAAGGATCGTGATCCTTTGATGCATGATGTTAGTTGTTTCCTTTTTGTCATGTTTCTTGATCATGTCATAACATTGTAAATATCTGTTTGTGCCATCTGTTTTGTGGTTGCCGTGTATTAGAGTCCACTGATATCGTTCGTGATTACAATTTCGTTAATATGGTCTCGTGGATCCCCGGCTCTCTAATCTGGCAATGTGCTTCTATGTTTCAGAAATTGGCACAATGCTGTCCTGAGCTTTCAGATGGCTGGTTAGATGTTAAACGTTATTTCATATAGAGACCTAGGAGCCACTCTTTCATCTGAAGTTGATGATCGATGAGGGGATCTCAGTTAAGATTTCTCCCTGGCCTTTGTATAGTTTATGAAGTCTGTGAACCATGCTCATATTCTACGTATTGGCAAGTCTTGTTAAATTGTTGCATAGTATATTTGATGGCTCTTCATCATTCTTTTTTGTGGTTGTTGTCGTCGTCGTCGTCCTGATAAGTGCTTCTCAGCATATTGTCTTCATGAAAGAACTCTTCTGGCAATGAGTCTTCTGCTCTACTTTCAATGGATGCAGCTATCCATTTAATTTCTTGTCTGATATGGTTGGCATGACTGGATTTTGGATTGATTAAATTCAGATTTGATCTGGAATCAAACTCGAGGAAAACTGCAGCAGTATCTTTCCTTAATAGAGAGAAAAGAAAGAGAAGGGAAAGAAGGAATAGAAAGAAAATTTGGGGAGATTAAGAGGGCAAATGAAAAGATGATAGGGTATATAAGGCCCATGATGATGAAGAAGAAAGACAGATCTTTATGACTGATCCTTTAAAATATCAGAACTTATTTGGACCAAATACTAGGGTTATAAAAGTGGCAAACTTGTATGAGCTGGGGCCAGCTAGAGCTTGTCTTGGTTTGGTTCTTGGCCAGATGAAGCTCAGCTTGCCTTGAGTTGAGATGAGATGATCCAGCTGAAGCTCGGTGCATTACCCCAAGCCAACTTGAGGTTGGTTTGCTTGCTTGAAATGGGTTTTGGAGTTCCCTATCTCAGCAATAAGCAAGAAGATTACAAAGGTAAAGCCCTGAAAACTACCCGTTAAAAACATATATTTTCAGCTCTAGTCCTCCTATCATGAACTTTATCTGGCATCTTCTTTAAGTTTCTCTCAAAGCATTATTTTTTCTAATCTGACAGTGGAAGGATGATGCATCTCTTCAGGATTAGCTCTTCATAAGTCACCAGAGTAGATGTGAGAAGAGGTCCTCTGCTGGAATGGTGCTTTGATGTGGAGGCCTCCATACTTGGTGCTTGAAGTGCAGAGATGGATAGGCGAGAGGCTGAGCTAGAGAGGGGAACATGAGGGCTCTGATCTTGGATCTTAGAGCAAATAGGAGAAGGCTTAGATAGATTTAAGCCTTTCACTGTGTGAGTGGGGAAAGAGATGGGTTCTGTCATCACTGTTAAGTAGAAATAATAATAATGAGAGTGGTGGAGGGCTAGGATAATTGTGACATTGTTGGGATTTGGGATAAGTCCTTTGAACATGGATCGTTAGATCTTAATCATCTACCAGCTACAAAGTTGCAGTTTTTAGATTAAGATCCAACAATTGAGACGTACTCGTCTATGAAAATTAATTAATATATAGTAATAAAAATAAATATAAATATTTACAAGTAATTAATTCAAAATATCTTATTGATACATATCTAATCTCAGTATTTGTTTTTCGAGTTAAATCAAGCCAAAGATGAGTGAGCTGGGCCTAGCGTATGGTCAGCTCATTTATTTTTCAAGCTCAGAATGTTAGCTCCTATTCAGCTCATTTACTAATCAAGTGAGCCAATATCAAGCTGATTTTCAAGCCAAACACAAGTGCCTCAATGACAGTTCCTTCAGTTGGCAGCCCTAACAAACATTGCTCAGAATCATAAGTTAATTAAAAAAAGATAAATTTATCCCTTTCAAGCGGTCAACCTTAGCTTTTTTTTTTTTTTTGGTGTGTGTGTCTGTTGGGGCGGGTGGGGGGGTGGGGAGTGAGAGAGAGGGAGACATATTGAGGGAGGAAGGTGATTATGTCATATGGACACCCATAGGAGATGGTGAGTTATGTTAATATGCCTCATCTTCTCTCCCGTCCTTTCCTGTTTTTCATTGGTTGAACCCATGAAAGGGCCCCATGGCTCGTTTTAATTGCTGATGTGGTCTTTTAGGTTGCCTTATCATACTTTGGTCTTAGCTCCAAGATATGTGATAAAATCATCAAAAGACTGCTGAAGCAGAAGGTAATGACTACAGAAAACTAAAAATATAATATCCAATTACATTCTCTATCAAATAAATCCACTCAAAACGTAGTATCTAATACACTTTAAAATATCCTTTTTCTTGTTGGTTAAACACATAGATTCTATAAGTGGATGGAAGCTCAGAAAGAAAGAGGATGAAGGGTGATGGGAAAAATATAGGTATAAGAATATTTTGCTCTAAAGGAAAAAAATTATCTGCAAATGCTATTGTAGTAATAATATTTTTTTGGGTACTTGTGCACTAATTTATTTACAAGTCCTTTTGCCTGTCAAAGACCAATACTGTATGCTTGTTGTGTTGGCACTTGGTGTGCGCTAGCATGAAAGGATGTTCAACTGACATGTTAAGATATGCCTCTCAAGCTTTGAAGTAGCTTGGTACAAGCACATAGAGTTGTGTATCAGTATGGCATATACTGCAGTACTCCCCTGTATCTACTCATGGTTTGCTTATAGTGGCAGTACAGCATGGTATGTACAGCAGTACATACCTTGGTACAAGGTAGTAAGGACTCCAGTACAGTTGGTTTCTCAATCCTTGCTACAACTTTATGCATTTTTAACATGGACCGATTTAAACTACCTTATAATGATGTGCATGAATGTTTTAAGCATAGACATGGTTCTTTGTCTATAGAAGGCTAGAATCACCCTTGATGTCTAAGGTGGTTGTAATCAATCCTATGCATTCCATATTTTCAAGTAATTTGACATAATATGAGTACTATGCACATAATTTATGGTACAAAGGGAAGCCAAGAAACTGGTATTACAGTCAGAAGCTTAAAAGTTCATGCAGTCATACTATTGTGGTTCAAGTTAATTAGGAGGGTACAGGCTACAAGTAGGTCTGCATCGATGCATATCAATTGGATATGCAATGTCTCAGGCTGATACAGTAGAATACAAGGTGGCAAAGACAACACATCATTATACTCTTATATTCTGCTGATAAACTTGCTTGATATGTATTGTACGAATATTATGACAGGGATGAGAATTTGATTCTTTTTTATGTAACTAATTATACTTGAATCTGAAATCAGAGGAGCTCTGAGACCCTTTAATTATCTTGACTATATGATGGCTCTGATCTGGAGAATAAAACGTGGTTTCAATCTCACAACGTCTGAAGCAGGTTAGTTAATGTATAAAATGATGGCTTTTGCTGTCATTTTGAATCAATGTAGCTATTCTTGTCTAAATTAAAACTCGCCTGAGATAAATCCTATATGATAAGATGCATGAAGTATATTAGGTAATCCTTAGTTCATGTTATGTCTGGTTCATGATTGGTCACTGGTTTTCTTTCTTAACATGTCCATCCTTGACCTGACTCTGAAAATGTCTGGTGAGTTCAGCTTGCTTACCTATCAGGCCAACCTTGGAGCTGTACCAATCACAGAAATCCACTCTACTCCAGAAAAATGGTTCAAATAAATCCACATTTACATCCTAACCTTGCCTCTCTGGTCCCTGATATTAGTCCTTGTTATATGGTGCTTTCAATTCAATGCCCTGTACTTTAGTATATATCAGTTTTCTTCATATTGATATCTGCTGTTCTGCCATGTTAAAATCTGGGTTTGGTAGATAGAAGTATGGGTTTATGTACAGCAAGAATGAACTATGCATCTAATGGTGAGACTCAGTCTTCCAACTCCTCCACAAAAATGTCAACTTCAAAAATTATATGTATATACGTATATATTAAACTTTGCATGGACTTACAACAATCTTTTCTTTCACATGATAGAGGCCTGCCACCGAAATGATTCAATTTATTAACAAGTTCAAGTCAGATTTTGGAGGACATATCGTATCTCTTGAGCGTGTTCAACCTTCTTTGGATCATGTACCTCACCGGTGGGTTGACATTCTTATAAATTGTCATATGCTTCCAGTTTTGAATTTAATACCTGTAGGTTTGAGAAATCCTTTATGTCTGTAAATTAAGAATGCATTTTTCTATATACGTAATTAAATTGCCAGTTAATGTTCCGAAGCCTGGCTGCTCTCTGACCAATGGTGTATTGTGGCTGCATTAGTTTGGGTTTAGCTTAAGCAGGTACATATGCTTTACATACTACTCATAATGTTATCAGTAAGTAAAGCAATTACATGTGTGTCTGTGGAGTAGAATTTACCAGATCGTACCCCCTTGAAATGAAGGAAATTGCTCAGGGAATCCTGATCTGTTAAGTTGATGTAAACCAAGGTTCAAAGTACGAACTTTGAAGGATTGTTACCATATGGATCAATCCAGGTTTTCAATCATGTTTCTAAGTCTAAGTGCTATGTTTTTTGAAAGGAATACGATAGGAGAATCAAGTTAAATGCATTAGTCAAGGTTTTCTGTGTGCCAAAGTCATTGAAGTGCATATATATCACATAACATCACATAACTTATAATCTAAAATATATTTGAAAGATATGTGTTACAATTGGCAATTGGAATGAAATTCAACAAAGAAGGATTATATTGATAACATCAGTTAACAGTGGTAATACTTGCAACGCAAAATCATTAAAACGAGAGAGACTTACTCTTTAAACCCTGTATAAGTGGTACCCGGGGTACTGCTTGGTTTAATAGTGGTTTGGGACTCGATTCAAAGTGAATCAACAATGATCTGCCCTCAAACTACTTGGTCTGACCTTGAACCACTCAATTTGCTGTTGGTTCAGGCATTTAGGATAACCAGCCTCTGTGTATTGATGAGGCCTTCGGTACAATTTTTGCCTAGAGGTATGCGCTGAACCTCTTGGTATTTCAAACCTTGATAAAGATGACTCAATAATGGGGCTGGAAAAGCATCATGGAAGGTTTGAGATGCAAATTGAAAGCATGCATCAAGCAAATCCAAGCAGTGAAACATTTAGGGCAGAACCTCCAACTGTTTTCACAACTTAAATGTATTGAAGTACTGCATGTTAATGCCATGTCATACAAGCTAGTTTTAACATATTATTGTGTCACAAAATACTATAATATATGGTCCAATATTGACCTTTCATTGAACTTTCCAATTTGCTAGAAGCCCTACTAACTGGTATCTACAAAAATATATTGTTCAATAAACTGATCACTGTGTGCTGGTATTGCGGGCATCAAACATTTTTATATACTGCCATATTAATACTATATTAGTAATATAGAGATTCCATGAATTGCAGTATACCAATTGATGGGATGACTTGTAATAATAACTGTTGAAAGTTGGCATCTTTTATGTCCAGAGCAATTAATTGTGCTATTGTATGTCCATGGTTGCCAACTAATCCATGGCCAATTAAACTAAACTTTATAGCAGTTATTCATGAATAATAACATAAATACATAATTGATGTTCTTTCCCAGCCAATGAATCAAAATAGTACCCTAAGCATTCTAACCTCTAAGATGTGCTTTATTTATGATTGAATAACCGATTTTTGTAAGTCTATGATCATTGTTTCCTTCAGTCCTAGTTCTTTTTATTTTTTTTAATAACCTTTATACTCTATAGCCGATGTACCATTTATCCATTAGTTGTTTGCAATATCCAATCATATTTTCGTTATATGCTAGCAATCTGTCACATGCACTGCATGCTTGAAAGAGTATTAATTAAATATTTAAATCATTATTGTTCTATAATTATTTAATATATTAAAATCAAATTATATTGTATTATTTTAAAATATCTCTATTAAGTAGTCAAGGAATATGATTTATTGATACATGTTACCCTCTTTCCATACAAGGGACAGGATACAGGATAAAGATGGAAGGTTTTGTAGTTAATACAGATGCTTCGATCATTGTTTATCTTGAAAGAAGCGGACATTATTTATTCTTTGTTTAATTTCCGTAACATGATAATAGAAAAGTTTACGGAGAATGAGATCATATGGCAGGAAGGTTTTAAAGGTTTGATCTTTTTTAACATTTATGAGTAAAAGCAATTGATTTGTTGGAAGAAAGCTATTTAGTATATACAATCTAAGATATGTGAGTGGGAAAGATATCTAATTAGATCTCTTTTGTAATCAAGCTTATGAAATCATAAATTAAGATTAGTAGGTACCTAACTAATGAGTGAAGTTGTCTACATCCAAAAGGTTGACATATGAGATCTAAAGTAGAATATCCCAAAATTTAAACTATTTTTATTTATTTTCTATTATTTTTCCAACTAATGTTAACTTCACTAATAGTGATATATATGAATGAAATTATAACAATGCCAAAAGTGTCCAAGTATCCTTAAGTGATAGATGCAGCTCCAAAAATCTAGGCATGTGTGTGTGTGTAGAGAGAGAGAGAGTTATATTTTTTAATGGGCAATTAATAGAATAGCCATGACTTTGCAAGTTTTTAGTGCTATGTATTAGGTAAATTTCATTGTTTTAAAAGACTGGAGGTGCAAGACTAGTGGTCAGGGGGCTCGCTAAGCACCTAGGTGTCAAGGCTGTCGCCCAACCGCAGATCTTGCTGCCATCAACAGCCATAGCAACCGCCAAGCAATAGCAACAGCTACTGGTGCAGATGATAGTCCTAGAAGTTGTAGGTGTTGGTGATAGCTCTGCCAACAACAACAATGGGACTAGCGGCGGACCCACTATAACTAGCCTAGTGGCTAGCTGGCAGCCAGAAAGAGAGAAGAAAAATGAAGAGAACAAAAGGATCAATACAAAAAAGGAAAAAGCCTAAGTTGCTTCCATTGCTGGCATTTTTGCCTACCACTAGAACCACCGCCGCTGACAGACAATCTGATCACCAGAGTCGCCCATCATCTTCCCTCACTCCCATTCTCATAGAGAAGGTTATGTTGAAGGCATTGCATCCCACAAATGGGAAAGGTGAAGGGTTCAAGAATTTGTCTAAATTGATTGGATTATGAGTTATTAAGTACTTGACCCATTTAAGCCCAAAGCCCATTCACATGCTTTAGATGCCGGTTTTAAGCATGTGCCTTGGGTGTAGGAAGCAACCTAAGCACACATCTTGGGCTGGTCCGCCAAGCCTAGGTGCGGCACTTGGAGGCACTCTCTGCCTAAGGCAGGTGTCCATCCTATTTTTCAAAACAATGGTGATCTAAGGCTTAAGAAGTGTTGAAATATTTAACTTCATAATTTTTTCGTGTGAATTTAATATCTAATGATAGTTAACCATGATAAACTTATATTCAGAAGATAATAAACTTCACTTGAAGTGTCTATGTAATTGTGTGATAACTTTATATTAAAAACATAATGATATTTCAGTTAAAGTAGCCAATATTTAAAACTAAAATTCCCATGCATGACTCTAAAAAAAGTGTTGGCACTTCCGAAAACCTTCAAAGTGTAGTGTCTGAGTAGCATGGATGGTTACCCTACCCATCCTCACATTAAGGCAATATGTTATGACTGTTTTTTTTTCCCCCTTTTTTAAAGTGTTTTGTGTTCACATCTGTAAGATGTATATTTTTTCTAGGTTTTTATGTGGATAATTATTTTTTGTTGAAAAGATTCCAACATTTAGCTATTTCTTCAGTTGTTGATCATTTATATGGTATCATGTCTGAATCTGTATTTTATGTCATTAGAGGGCTTGGTTATGCTGATTTTGCTCGAGCTTAAAAAATTATTTAAAGGAAACCTGAAAATTATATGGCATGGGGTGCTATAAGTTGAAATTGGTCTGATGATTCTGCTCAAAGGAGAAGCAACCAATCAAGCATGAATGGAGAATTTAGCATGTCAAAAATTTAAACTACTAGATGTTGGATCAGTTAGAGTGATAAGCATTTAATATCAACCATATACTTTGCATGACCATTGCTCATCATCAATCACTTGTGAGGCTGCACCTCCCTCATCCACCTATTTATTCTGGATAATCATGTCTACAATGAGACTAGTGGTCCAGTCAGGAAAATGTGGAATCTTTGCACATCTGTGGAGGGGCTGAAAGCCTGTTCTTGATCAAGGAATGTGAGTATGATGCAGAATGATTTATGGAATTTAATAGTTAATGAATATTTTCCACATCCACGTGCAAGTATTGATGTTTGTATCTATGGCTGATCAAATATTTGCTTGTGGATTTGAATGATTATTATGACTATGTGTTCCTTCAAGATGTGAATTACTTTTAATAAAGTTTTATTGTTTAAAGCTTTTCCATATATAACTTTTAATAAGCTTTTATTGTTCAAAGCTTTTCCATATATAAGTAAGATGTATTTTCTTCACACTTTCCTTTCTCTTTTTGTTATGTGAAGGCAAGTCCTTTTATCAAACTTGGTCATCTTCATTCTGTGTGGACTGTTTCCAATTCTAGGAGAGTTTCAATGGATTGCTCCTTGGTTGCATGAATTTGAATTGTTTGAATTTTGTATATCTTCGAGCTATCAGCTGGGTCATTTTGTTTCATGGCAATCCTCTTCATTGCCTAAATGTTGTCTTTGCCAGATATCAAAAGCCAAATTATATGTTTGATGCTAGGTTGATAGTTGGGTTACAAAATTCTGCTTGATCTTTCTATGGGGCCTTTTCAAGACTTATTCTGTATCACTGACCTTTTTTTGATGTGAAAGATACTTACATCTGGTAAGAAAGCTTGATTTTACTTCACGAGCCAAAATTTGCAAATGTTCTTATAACCTCCTTGACTAGCTAAGCTATGGGCTAAAACCTTGTAATTGTAATGGCTGGTCTTAGTGGTGGCAATCGGGTCGGGTCGGGTCGGGTCATAAATGGGTCGGGTCAGAAAATATCAAATCTGAACCCGACCTGTTTATTAAATAGGTTAGATTTTCAAATCTGAACCTGATCCATTTAATAAACAAGTCATCCGATCCGATCCGTTTAACCTGTTTATTAAACAGTTAACCTGTTTAATCGATCCAACCCAACCCGTTTAACCTGTTTATTAGATGAACAATTTGTTTAACCGACTCGATCCTACCCGTTTAACAGTTAGAACATCAAAGAAGGGAATAGAAAGAGGAGGCTCAGATTTAGTATTTCATCTATAACTAAATCAAAACAACAACAATCGGTTATTTGTAAAAGAAGGCCGTCCAAGATTATTGCTATTAAAATAGTTGAATCAGCAAAAAAAGATATTCCAAAATCATCATAGCCTCCCTACACAAATCTTAAAACAAACTTCTGCACATTTTGACATTCAGCATAAAAAAAGAAATCAAAACTCAAGAGAATACAAATAGAATACAAAACTAATAGGAGGGAAAAAAAATATACATTGGAAGGATTAAGGAAGGAGGAAAAGGGGGAAAAAATCCAAGATCTCGAGCGGCCAACCCCCTCAGCAACGATCGTTGGGGAAAAAAGGGCATTGACTATCGAAAGAGGAAAAGGGAGAAAAATTCTAGATCTCGAGCGGCCAAGGCACCAAGCGGCACAATCGCACAAGCCCCCTTGGTGACGGCCACTGGAGAAGACGGCACCGGCCATCGACAGAGGAAAAGGAAGAAAAATCCTAGATTTTGAGCGGCCAAGGCACCAAGCGGCACAATCGCACAAGCTCTTTCGGCGACGACCGTTGGGGAAGAAGGCATCGGCCATTGAAAGAGGAAAAGAGAGAAAAATCCTAGATCTCAAGCGACCAAGGCACCAAGCGGTACAACCGCACAAGCTCCCTCGGCGACGATCGTTGGGGAAGAAGGCATCAGTCACTGAAACAGAAAAAGGGAGAGAAAATAGCGTAGATGGTAGATCCGTCAAGTACCGACGGTCGAGTGCCGACGAAGCACCTCCTCTCAAGGACCAAAGGAGGAAACCAAATGAGGAAGGAAATTGAGGGAGGGTGGAAGCACTGGAGGAGGTGGAAGCATTCGTCAGCGGTCACTGAAGGAGTGGAGCTGTAGATGATCGAAGGAGAAATCCTAGAGCGTTGAGAGTCGAGAATGAGATGGGATGGAAAAATAGAATGGGATCGAAGTGGCGAACAGCGGAACCGTCGAATGACCAAACCCGAAAGTCAGAACTCGAAACTCCTAAAGCCTAAAGCCCCTAAAGGATCCAGCTGTCACAAGTTAAACGGGTTATAACCCGACCCAACCTGATCCAACCTATTTATTAAACGGGTTAAACGGATCAGTTGTCTGAAACCTGAACCCGATCCGATTATTAAATAGGTTAAACAGGTCAATTGTTTATAATCCGAACCCGTTTAATGCAAATCCAAACCTGTTTAAAACGGGTCGAATTTGGGTCGGGTTGGCGGGTCGGGTCGATTTTTGCCACCCCTATGGTCTAATCTACTTTTTCGGGTTACCAAGATTGGTTTGCATGTTCAAGATGACTGAGGATATAACTGAGGTGGTCAATTGAGGTGGTCAATGCAGCTAGTAGATGCCTAGATAGGAACTTGAATGCATAGTATTAGTAGCTACACAGTTTATCTATGTAATGTGTGTTTTATAAAGCATGCTAGTTAGTACTTACCATGGTACACAAGTGGTTTGCCTGATACAAGTTGGCATTCAATGTTGACTTTATAGATTTTTTTAAATAAATTAGGTTTGATTCTGCATGCTTGCTTGGATGGTATCGCCCTTTGCCACTTGGACAAGGGGCTAGTGTTTCGATTCCAGTTGGAGTCAGCTCAAGGATGGGGTGGAAAGAGAGGGAATTATCCCTCATAATTTCAAAAAACGAAAAAAGATGTGTAATCAACAAGACGGACATACGAATTAGGTTTGCTTCTTAAATAAATCTATTTGAAATAAATGAAAAAATGAGACATAATCAACGAGCCTTAATTCATCATATTTGAGCCTTTTTCTTCTATTATTCACTGAAAATATAGGTGATGTATTTTATTTCAGTGATTCTACTTGAAAATTTTTTAACAGAATGCTAATTCCATATAACAAGTAGTTCATTACAAGTCTCATTAAGCATCAGAATATCTTCTGCATATAACATGCAACAAGCGATGCCCTCTTGAATATCAACAGATAAATGTTGATCTTACTTTTGGTGAAGCACTCATGCTGGCAGGAACTCCATAGCTCGGTCTTTCTAAAAGTAGTTTGAATGCTGCTGCAATACAGTTTTATAATCTGATTTTTTTCTCCCCTTAAATCTGATTGCAATCGCATATTCAGCCAAAGAAACCTTAAAACTTGAAGAAGTACTTAAAATTTCTTTACACATTTGCTTTTGCATTTGATATGGTTCCCCCAGGCCGTAGAATACAACTGAACTAAGAAAGTCAAGTTTAAGAAGCTGGCTAAGTTGCAATTTGCATTCACATGTGATCTCAAAACTATCATATTTCTCCATATTAAATGCTAAAATATTTATATTTTTATTGTTAATGAAGCTTTGGCATCCTCCATAGAGTTTTTGTCAAGAAATCAGATAGTATGCTAATTGATACCACATGTCACTAAGAAGGAAGAAAAGAGGTTACTAGTTAGGAGGTTTAGCTGTGTATAGTGGCTGCTTGGGCTGCAAATGGGTAACTGTGGGTGATCGTCTTTTTAATTTTTCTTAAAAATTGCCTAACATAATTATTGTATGTCACCTAAGTAATATAAAGAACATTAAAAGACAACATTATAACTAAAACTAATCACCTTAGTTCTACAAAGGTTTGAAAGCAAATGGATGGTTCAGAAATGTTTCTAAAATTGAAACCCGATCAATTTGGGAGAAAAAATTGCTAAAACAACAAACGATCTTGGATATTAATGATGAAAGGGGCTCAAAATAGTTGGAAAGAAACATCAAGGCATGGAATTCCGTACCGGCCCGAACCGGCTGGTACACCCCATATCGAGTTGGACCAGTGGGGAATCAGGATGGTTCGGTTGGAAAAAACAGTGTACTGGAGGAGGGAGAGGGAGAGAAAGGGAAAGAGAGAAGAGAGAGAGAGAGCATGCATCGCTGGAGGCCCGTTGCGGCCGTTGGAGGGCCACGGAACCCTCCGCGGCTTGACTATTGTTTGATAGAGCTTTTAAATGAGTGAGAAAGAGAGAGAGAGAGAGAGAGAGAGAGAGGGGGAGCGACATATCGGAGGGAGGCGTAGTCAGAGTTTGTTGGGTGGCCGTTGCGGCCATCAAGTGGTGGAAACCACGCGGATGGAGCCGCAGCCGTGGAACAGAGGCAACTGCCTTTGTTCATGCGTCGTTGGATTTTTTTTAAAAATGAAGATAAATAGTGAAGCCAGCAATCGATTTGCTGGTTTCACTTTTAAGAATTCTTTTTAAAAAAAAATTAAAAACAATGAAGTCAGCAATTGGTTTGTCGGCTTCATTTTTTAAGAATTTTTTAAAAAAATTTAAAAATAATTGGTTTGCCGGCTTCACCATAATCCGTATTTTTTTAAAAAAAATCGTGAAATAGGGGCGATCATGCCCGCGATGCTGCAGGTGTTAAGCACGCCATCCGGCAGCCATGGCAGCCAACCAGCGGCCCTCTGGCGGCTTTTCTGGCGGCTTCCCCTCCCTCTTTTTTTTTTCTCTCCCCGCTCTCTCTCTCTCTCGGTCTAGTGGCGGATGAAGCGGAGGCCTTTGTGGCCCTCCAAGCGCGCCGGCGGCCTACATGTGGCCACCACCGGCGTCTCCTC
Source organism: Elaeis guineensis (assembly GCF_000442705.2). Taxonomy (NCBI): domain Eukaryota; kingdom Viridiplantae; phylum Streptophyta; class Magnoliopsida; order Arecales; family Arecaceae; genus Elaeis; species Elaeis guineensis. Next base: position 68,599,825 of record NC_026001.2, on the reverse strand, counting down.
CAGCCACGGCCTCCCCACTTCTCCCTCTCCTTCCCTCCCCCTCCTCCCTTTCTCTCTTTTCTTCCTCCCGGTTTGCCTCTTCTTCTTTGTGTTGGTTCATGCCGGTCCGGTTTGGTATGGTATGGACCCGTACCATCGGCCGATCAGCACAGGCTCCGGTATCGAGTCCGTGAACCTTGCATCAAGGTGTTAAAGACTTTCCAATATTAACTTGTAGGTTGGAGTAACTGTAGAATCTGAATTTAGAGGATCAGCCCATTTCAGAAGTCCTTAGCATAGGGTATTAAAATTTGTTAAAGTCAATAGAAACTCTGTACACTTCACTGACAGGAAGGAAGGATAAAAATAACCTTATATCAGGGATCCTAACCTCTAATACACCTTGATTGAAAAAACTTTTCATGAATTATTTATTCATTCTGTAGAATGATGATTCAATTTGTAACAGCACTATGCTGACTGGTTTTAGAATGATGATGGAGTCTTCTTATGAGAAGAAACCAAACCTATAAAGTATAATCCAATTATGGATCTTTTCGTTTGGTTAGTTGACTATGATTGACCAAGTTTCAGCAAGATCTGATGAAACATCATGCCCTAGGCTAAAATATAATCAGTATTCATACACCTAAACATGAAATAATAGAATATTTCATTTACAGAGAACAAGCTAAATGTATAGGTGATGCAGTACACACACACACACATAAAGATAGGCTTCTTTTTTCTGTTTGACACATTATTTTGGACTTATAACAAAAGAAACTTATACTATTCGGAGCTGTTGTTGCATTGATCAATCATTCTTCATCAAATTCGAATTGGAATCTATAGTTGCATTGGCGAATTTTATTTTCTTTTATGCTGCCATGACCTATATGGTTTATTGGTCTTCTTTTACCCCTTTAGGTATCTATTAGCTGAGGCAGGTGACACACTATTTGCTTCATTTATTGGAACTAAGCAATACAAGTAAGCATATATCATGAACTGAACCATGGTTTCATAGTTCAGTTGACAAGTCTGCAAGTTTTATTTCTTTGCTTTTCTGTTCCTCTGTCCTAGAGATGTCATAGCTGATGCAAATATACTTCAAGGGGCCATATTCCATGATGATAAGGACGAGGATTTTGATTTGATTGATGCTGTTGAACTTGAAAGTGAGCAAACAGATGGCCAAAAAAAGATTGAAGAAAATTTCGGGAAGTCTGGACAAGTAAAATCAAAACAACTGAAGAAAACTTCAAGGCCTGCTGCACATCGTGTAAGACTGATCATTATATATTGACACTGTGTAGTGCAATATCTTCATTGGTGCTTTATTTATTATTATTTGGTTAGAAGCTTGCTTACTAGAGTAATGGGCCTAATGGCCTTTGTTAAATTATTCTCTAGGGTTTCTTGGCTCGTGCTAAAGGAATTCCAGCATTGGAGTTGTACAAGCTTGCACGAAAGAAGAATCGGAAACTTGTTCTTTGTGGACATTCACTTGGTGGTGCGGTAGGTGTAGAAAAATCAATTCTGATCCACTTTTGTCCCTTACTTGTCTGCTGCTAATATATCCTGTGTCTACACTTTTGCTTGGATTCGCAGGTAGCAGCATTGGCTACCCTTGCAATTTTGAGAATTCTTGCAACATCTCCTCTATCCAAAGAGCATGATAAAGTTCAAGTGAAGTGTATCACTTTTTCCCAGCCACCTGTTGGAAATGCTGATTTGAGAGAGTAGGTTTCTTGTTATAAAACCAAAATACCATCTATTTATTTTTTTATATTGCCAGAAAATATTTTGATTAAATCATCAAAATTATTTTTGGTTAAAATGTAAAGATCAATACTAACTTAAAGACTATGATCATCTCAAATTTTGATTTCTGTTTTCTGTCTTCTGTTTTTGTAACGTGCTTCCAGTTATGTTCATAAGAAAGGATGGCGAGACCACTTCAAAACATATTGCATTCCTGAAGATTTGGTGCCACGGATCTTGTCTCCTGCATATTTTCATCACTACAGCACCCAAACTGTGCAAACATCTTTTGATGCGGGTTTTACTGGTACGTCATTTGTAAAACGTGAAGAGGAGACCAAGAAGACGAGTCTAGAAACACCTAAAAACATTGATGGGAAACAGCTGGTGCTGGGTTTAGGGCCTGTCCAGACATCATTTTGGAGACTCTTAAAACTTGTTCCCTTAGAGGGTGTCCAGAAACATTTGCACGTATTTAGAAGGGGTGGAAACAAAAATGAAGAAGCATCTTCAGTTGCAGATAGTGGCATGCAATCAATGATTGATGAGGCTGAAGAGCAACCACAGCCCCTTGAAATTCAAGAGGGTCCTGATGGGATTTCTTTAAATCCTCTTCCAGATGCAGATAGAGGACTTGTAGAAGCAAATAGCAGCCAGATATATGGGAAAAGCAGTGCTGGTGTTGGGAATTCTAAACGATGGCGCAGAGTTCCTTATTTACCTTCATATGTACCATTTGGACAGGTAGTGATCATTTCCTTTTGATTTAGTAGTGTTCTAGTTGTAGCTTTGCTGTATATTCATTTGTTAAGGATGATAGACATTTGACAACTACTCTGTTATTAGTAAGTTATCGGTCTATATGTGAAGGGAAATGTTTTAACTAGGGTGCTTAGCATTAAGTTGTCTATCATGTATAAATGCAGTTCCTTGTAGCAGACCTTGATCCCATGTATTCTCCATCTAGGCACCTTCTTGCTATTGCGGAAATTTAAATGCTTTCTTCTCTTTTCCACAATCTTAATTTGGTTAATCTTGGGGTTGACATCTAGTTGAGAGCTTGTTGTGACATATCCTCTAATGGTTCATACTATGATCTTCAGAAACTCAAAGCCATCCATACATAGTTATGACATAACAATAATTTTCAGGTGTTAATGTAAGCATTCTTTTACCAAAAAAAAAATGTAAGCATTCTAGTTCTATATTTTTATTTTGATATGTGTTTTTTCGCATGTCTCTATCGATATTGAAAAGTGAAAATCGGCTGAGGCCTCAATTTTCAATCCATGTTCACATCTTTGATCGGACCCTGTGAGGATGCCTCTAAAATATTAGTTTGATCTCAAAATTAAAGAAAATTTATATATGTAATAATAAAGTTAATGTCTAAGTGAGTGGACCATGAATGAAAATTCTTTTGGTTGCTGATCAGCCCCATTGAAAATTTTAATTGTATCAGAGTGCTTAATAAATTTCTTTCGATTGTCATGCTACTCATGCAATTACCTTATGCATGGTACACTGCCATCAACTAATATTTTTAACCATTACAATTACTGAGAATAAATTCTGGGACACTTATAAGGATTGAAGCCTAGCTTATTCAGCTGTACTTGGATGAAGACTCTGCTCAATTAGTCGGTCATTTGAACAGGTTTATTAACTTCTTTGTAGTTGAGGATGGCAGCTGACTGCTTATGTTTCTGTATAGGTGTATTCTAGGTCTTTTTGTCATGTCTTCCTTGATGTTCAAGGGAAAGCATAATCAGATCCTGCTTATATCGTATCCACATCTCCTTGCAGCTACCAGAATCCAAGCATTAGCCTCCTAGCTTTAGCATACTCATTGCTAAAGAGGCTTGAACATGAAAGCATGTGCTGTTTTGAAGTCATTCTTGATAATAAAACCAAACACGGGATGACTACCTGACAGGGAACCAACATTTTTAAATTACATTTTTAAATTTATCCCAGTTGTAGGAGGAGATTTTCATTTGCAGGAGATTGTTACTTTAGGGGAAGGTAGAAGCTCACAATTCTAATTGCAAGAATCAAGATGATCTCTGGATTTGCTTCTCAGATAGGCTAACAGTGTTTGTACTAAACAATAACAGACTAATAGTAGGTTTTATATGCCTCTTTCTTTTGATTTGGGATATAAATTGGAACCTGTTATATCTGTGATTATCGCTTGATCTACCTTGTGTCAGCTTCGAATGAGTTTGATTTTATGTTGATAGGATAAGTGTTCTGCTATTTCTTTGTCGCTCAAGTTTACATATTTAATTGGTTAAATGCTTTTATTCTTGTTATTCTCATATTTTAAGTGTTAGATTTGCATGGTATTTTTTGATGACTTTTCATAAACTTATCCACGAAATTTGTGTACTGGTGATGTTTATCAGCTCTATCTATTGGGAAATTCATCAGTGGAGTCGCTTTCTGATGCTGAATACTCAAAATTGACATCGGTACGACCATCCATTTTTGTTTGTAAATTACTGTTTTTATATTACAATAATTGTGTATATGTCAATCACATCATGTTGTTATCCTTGTTCTTGAGCTTTGGCCATTAACAGATTCTAGCTACTCATCATGGTTGCTTTTCTTGGGAAAGTCATTTGCAGGTAAGGTCTGTAATAGCAGAATTGAGGGAGCGCTTTCAATCACATTCAATGAAGTCATATAGATCCCGCTTTCAGAAGTAAGAATTTATTGTTTTCTGCATGTATATTTTGTTTTCTATTGGCTGGTTTTCTGGTGGTAGGTCTAAACATGTGATTCAGATGTCCAGTTGTCTTATGGTTGAAAATTTTTCCCATCACCTGCTTTCTCTTTATACACATGAGCATGGTTCAGACTTCAGAGTTTTGTTTTCTCCTTTGTTTTGATTAAACATAGTTCTCATTTTAAGGTCTGAACTGTGTGAACTAGCTGATGTGCATACCAAGCCGGACTAGTTGGTTACCAGAATGTTGATTCCCTTAATTTGAAATAGAGGGAGAGGGAGGATGGGTAGGACAGAGAGGGAGAGGGAGTGAGGAGAGAAGAGAGAGAGAGAGAGAGAGAGAGAGAGAGAGGGAGAGAGAAGGAGCTCGAAAACCCTTATCGAAATAGGGATATCTTTTTTTTTTTTTGTAGGTTTGGAATTGAAACTGGCAAACGGTTTGACTTCAAGTCGGAAAATCATTTGCTGATTTTAGTTCTAAATTGGAAAAAAATGGATCCCCTCTTTGTAAATGAAACAGAGATCCTTGTTTCAATACAAGGTTTTCGAGCCCTCTCTCTCAGCCAATCTCTCTCCCCCCCTCCCTCCTCCCTCTCCCCTTATCTCCTTCTCCCTTTCTGATTCTCCTTGCATCGGTATGCCTCAAAATAGCATGGTATGGATCCATACCATGTCAAATCAATAGCCGATAGGTACACCCTCCGGTATTGGTCCAGCGAACCTTGTTCTAGCTATAACTTGATAACATAAAACATGATTGCATACAACTTTGTAGCCCATATTTTGGAATGAATACCAAGAGGATAGCATGACTTGTTTTTAAGATGATTTGTTTCTTAAGATGTGAAGGAATTCTTAGTGAACAAGGATTTGTAATGCCAACCCCAAATACCTTAGATCAGGCTGAATGGTTATGATCAAAGTTTTAAGTCTCGATGGGATAGGGGGCACCTTGGTTGTCTTATCCTGTTCCTGTGAGAAAATGGGACTTCCTTGTAAGGAGAGAAGAAGAAAGAGGAAAGAAAGAAAAGAAGGAAAGATGAAGAAAAGTAAAAGAAAAGAAAAGAAAGAAAGGAAAGAAGCAAGAAAGGAAAGAGAAAGAAGAAGAAAAAGAAAAAAGAAATATAGGAAGGGATATGAGAAAGAAAAAGGAAAGGAAACAAAGGAAGGTAGAAAAAAAAGAAAGAAAAGGAAAGAAAGAAGAAAAAAGAAAGAAAGAAAGGAAAGAAAGGAAGAGAGATGGACATTTACCAAGATGTATGATCGGAAGAGTTGTCGGGATAGGGTGTGACAGCAGGCTGTCTAGTTCTATAAGGAAATAGAGACACCCTTGTCCCACGGAATTTAAAACCTTGGTTATGATTTGTTCAAAAGAATTTTTAAGAAAAATTTTTGGATGAGGTTTATAGGATGCATATAGCTTTGTAGATCACAAATCTCTATCATATAGCCATAATTGGCTCAAGATAATCAAAATTCTAAATGAAGAGAATGTCCTCAAGTGACTATTTGGGAGTGTGGAGGTACCATTTTATTAACATATCATTATCATTAGCAAAACCACATAATTTGCTCTTTGTAATGGATTAATTGGAATTGGAAAGGCATAAGGCTTGCACTAGTGTGTGAATCTTGAGAAACCCACAACACCTTAGGAAACATTAAAAAGAGAAATGACACTGGCTTGAATTCTAGGATTTCTTAGGGGGCAACTCTTGTAGGGAAATTTCTCAACAACCCATATAGTTTGAAAGTTCCAAAATTTTGCAAGGGCTGCAACCTACCACCCAATTGAGAAGATATTCGTTGCAATAGTGATACCACGTCAAAGTTGTCACAACCCAATTAAAAGTCGGGAATCGATGGCTAGTGTGGGGCATTATTCATGGGAATCGATGAATACACGGAACTCGATGAAATGCAGGCGCTTTCATTGGGTTGTGACAAGTTTGACGTGATATCATCGTTGCAATGAATATTTTCACATGTCGGTTCCCACTACATGCTTTTGCCTTTGCCAATTGCCATTGCCTTAAGACTAGAGACTTCAATAAACCAAAGTCAACCATGGAAAATTGAAAATCCTAATATTGTCCATAGCACCTTGAAAAGCCCTGCGATGCGCTCTGGCACTTGTAGTTTTGGCAAACTTTGAATCACCATAGTTTATGAATAGTTTCGCACATGGTTTCAAAAGCCCCTAGGACTGGACAGTATGACCAGTACCAAACTGTTCTAGCATGAACTGACCTCGACATGGGTACTGAGATGCCAAAGCAGTTATACCGATATGTGTCGGTGTGTATGGTGCATAGTCATGGTAATCTACTGACCATATTGATTGATACTGATGATTTTTTTCTACTTGGAAGGTATCAATTTTGGTATGGATTATTGCTACCAAAGTTCGCGGACTCGGTACCAGAGCCCGTGTTAGCCGGCCAGAGGACGAAAGAGAGAAAGAGGGAGGGGAGGAGGGGAGGGAGAAGGGGGGAGGTAGTGGTTGGAGGAGATGCCGGTGGTGGCCACAGGCAGGCCATCGATGCGCTCAGAGAGCCGCAAAGGCCTTCTTTTCATTTGCCACTCGATCGAGAGAGAAAGAGAGAGAGGGGGGAGGGAAAGAAAAGGAGGGAGGGGAAGCCATCGGAGGGTCTCCGACTGGCCGTCATGGCCGTTGGATGGCTTAATTGTGGCCTCTGGCACCGTGAGCATGAAATCGGGGTGTTTGCCCCTATTTCATGATTTTTTTTTAGAAAACTCCGATTATAATGAAGCCGATAAATCCATTGCAGGCTTCACTGTTTCTTAGCTTTTTTGAAAAAACTATCGAACAATGAAGTTGGCAACGGGTTTGTTGGCTTTTCTTAAGTAAAGCCAGCAAATACATTGCCGGCTTCACGTTCATCTTCATTTTGAATGCATGAACAGGGGTGGTCGCCCCTATTCTATGGCCGCAGCTTTGCCCATGTGGTTTCCACTGCCTGGTGGCCACGGCGGCCATCCGACAAACTCCGGTAGCCCTTCCGCTGGTTGTGCCTTCTTTTGGTATGTCACTTTCTCCTCTCTTTCTCGCTCGATTAAGTGCCCTATCGAGCGACATCAAGCCGCGGAGGCCTCTGCGGCCTCAGCAGGCCACCGCCGGCCTCTGATGGCATCGTGCCATGTCTTCCTTGCCTCCTCTCTTTCTTCCTCTCTTTCCCTTTCCCTTCTCTGGTGTACCATTTTCTTCGATCGAACCATCCCGATTCCCTGTCGGTCCAGCTCGGTACGGGGTGTACTGGCCTGTTCGGGCCGATATGGAATTCCATGGTTGGTACTGGTACCATATTTGTAGCATACCATTCCAATTGAAACAAAATGGTATGGGTTTTTTACTGGTATTTAGAGCCTTGATTATGCATATATGAGTTGACTGGGTATGTTTGGCAAACTCATAAATAGAGCATGATTGTGCTACTTGCAAGACGAATTACTTTAGATCACTAAGACTTAAAATTGCTTGAAGTTTGATGCAAGTTGAGGAAGACCTTTTATGATTCATTAATCTTGTAATGTGGAAGTATAGAAATAGCTTTTTGGAGGTTAAAGGAATAGGATATTTGTCTAGTGTTGCATCGAGATAGAATAAGTAAAAGTTGAATGCATACTTAAGCTAGTAATTTTATTAGAGTCCAAAAGAGATGTAGGGGCATGTAATGGAAAGAAATAACAAAAGCTTTTTTTGTTAAAAAAACTATATTAAATTGGATGTATTAAAAATATTTATTACGGTTTCTGCATACAATAAAGAAAGTTCTTTCTTATCCATATGCGAACATTTTATGCAAGTTAAATATTTTTATAATGTTTCTTTTGATTTCAAAAGTTTCAGTTCTTTCAGCTTGCATAATGTGTATGTTGAAAGATGTAACACAATTAAATTTTGATGCTTTTGAGCATGGTTATGAGTATAAATCATGAAATATAAAATGGTTCACTAGCTATGTTAAGTTACAAGTAAAGAGTATTGCCAATCAAGAATGGCATAAAGACACTCAAAACAGGCACCAGTAATGTGCATAGCGTGTTATCTTTTAAATGCTTCAAAGGTAGGGTAGCAGATGTTATCAATAACTATTGTCTTTCTTTTCTTGATTTTCTTCCTAAGAGTCTGTTGGGCAGGGCCAACTAGCTCTCATTAAGAGAATGAATAGGTTTAAAAACCTGGTCTGTCTTGGTCCATTTCGGCTATCTTGGATTGGACCTTTAAGAGACTTGGTATTAGAATGGGGCCTTGACTAGGATGCTTATAGAACCAGGTCATCTCAGTTGACCCAGTCTGTACTTGTCAGAAGTGTCCTTCTTAAAGAGAATTGCAATTGTTGAATGCATTATTAGGAGCATATGTAAAATAAATGTGCCCAAGTTATTTCATAACCATAACCATAACCATAACCAGTCAGCCTTGTCCCAACTATTTACGGTTGACTTATCCTCATTTATCAAACACTTCTATTTAGAGTTACCTCTGTTATTATTTCAAGCTTTTCTAGAAACAAGGACTATCAAATCTTAGTAGCAGGAATCTTCTACTAGAGCAATGAACCTGCTTCAAACTTCATGGAACCTCAGACCTCTGCACTTGCTTCCTAGTGACATCCTTAAGGAGTTTTAAAATGTCTACCTTCCCATACCTGCAACTGTCAATACCAATTTTGAAAATTAAGATCCTAGTATAGTTACTATTATCAATTTGAATGCCTTTCAAGGCTTGACGAGCTTTTTATGACTGGCTATCAACCTAATATCAATTCTCAACCTCTCATGTTTGAGCTTGGGAGCCGTATTTTGTGCTTATTATTATGAAAGGCTGCTAAACTATGGTTCCATTTTTTTGTTTTCTTTTTCCTCTTTCAGAGCAAAATTTGCAAGCTGCTTTCCTTCCCCATATTTCTTTGTTATCTTGTCAAACAATATATTGTAATGTTTCTTTTGATTGGACATTATGCTAGATGAATATAGAAATTAAAATTTCAAAAAATGTTGTTTCTAGTTTTTTTTTTCTTTTGCAATATATGAGAAAGTAATTATGCTTCTGTTCTTTTTTTTTTTTTTTCTCTCTTTTTGCAGAGTTTATGATTTGTGCATGTGCATAAATTCTTCACCCTTTCTAGGAATTGAGCAGTTGCCACAATTTCCACATCTACTACAACTGCTTGGTCTGGGAGCTGCTGGTACTGTAGAACTTGGCCATATTGTGGAGCCTCCTGTTATCCATACAGCAACTTCTATTGTTCCTCTTGGTTGGAGTGGTGTTCCTGGTGAGAAAAATGCAGAACAATTGAAAGTTGATATTGTTGGACATGGATTGCACCTATGCACCCTTGTTCAGGCTCGAGTAAATGGAAACTGGTATGTTTTTTTTCTTACTTTTTTCTGCGTTTGAAATGATTTTAGAATGCCAAAAGTTGGCATAATTTTTTGCTTGCTACAATAATAGCATAATGTATTTATGGGTAAAACTCTGTATAAATACATAAATCATGGCACCAAAGTTTTAAATCCTGTGGGATAAAAGTATCCTGGTTTCTTCATGGAATGGGATGCTGTGCTATCTCGTTCCGTCTCGACAGCTGTCCCGGTCATATAGCCCAGTGGATATCCTCCATCTTTCTCTCCCCTTATTCTTTCTTTTCTTTCTTTCTTTCTTTTATTTTTTTTCTCTACTTTCTTTTCCTTTTTCTTTCATTTTCTTCTCCCTCCCTTTTTTTTTTTTTTCATTTTTCTTCTTCTTTCCTTTTATTTTTCCCTTTTCTTCATCTTTCCTTCATTTCCTTCTTTCCTCTTTCTTATTCTCTCTATGCAAGGATGGGTTTCGGAGTCCCGAGCCTATCCTGATCTTGTTTTCTCATAGGAATGAGATGAGATAGCTGTCCTGCCGGGACGTAAAATTTTGCATGGTACACATGATCAGAAACTTGAGATAGCTTGTAATATAAATAGTTTTATATTTTTTTGAATGTTATTCAATTATAAAATTGGTTTTTTTTTTTTTTTTTAATATCTGGACAAGGTCATTGACCCTATCATCAGGCCAATAGCTGTTCATGACCAGCTTGGTTCATTTGCAGCCCTCGGCTTAAGCAGACACACCTCCTTAGTTGCAACAATCTATATCTTTGTTCTGAAAGGACAAGGAAGTAGGAACCATTAGTGTATATTGTCTGGCTAACTCGCATCTATGAACTAACATTATACAAGATGCAGTATAATCTGAAAAGTTGTTTTCCTATGTCTATTTCTAATAGGGGCAACTTTGTTCTTTTTCTTTTTTTTTTTTTTGGTGCAAATCTATGTTCAGTCATTTAAGCGTTCTAGTGGTCCCCACACCATCTAGACGCTTCTGTAATGCAGACTCCCAAGAAAATTCCCTCCCTTTTTTTAATCATATTGTCTACATCATGATCTAATCTGCAATATTGTAAATCACTACCTAGGTGTTCAACAACAGTAGAATCCTCGCCATCAATGCCTCCATACTTATCAAGTCATGACATGCAACCTGATTTACAAAACATGCGGCTCATAATTGGTGCTCCACTGAAACGGCCACCAAAGCATCCTGTTATAGATGATTCTTTGCTTCCTTTGTTTTCTTCTGGAGTCACAGAATGTGCCAGTTCTAGTCGGGAGTCTCAATTTGGATCTTTCTTTGAAGAGAGAAGTGTATGCAGTTGCAGTGATGGTCTGAATGGTTTGTTGTATATTGTACTAGTGATTTCATCACTGTCTCCAAGGAGGTCCATGTCAGAACCCGGAGGGTTCGGTTAGTTGGATTTGAGGTATTGTTTCTGTAAGCAGTATACATGTGCGTTTTATTTTTAAGGAAGTGTAAAAGCAGGAATTTTTAGAGTTGGATCATTGGATGTTTTTAGGGTGCTGGAAAAACCTCTCTTTTGAAAGCAATATTTGATCAGTATAGAAAAAGAAATGGTGCCAATCCTGAGGGCATATATCCAGATGTGCATACTGAAAGAGTAGTAGATGGATTGTGCTACTTAGATTCAAGAGGAGTAAACCTTCAGGTATGTTTTTCCTATCCTTTTCTTTTGTGAAATTCAATTCTTTTGCTTCTAAGAGTGGTGTATGACGGCAGGTTAAAGCCCATGGATCAGCTAGTTGACAAGGATATTTGTAGCTATAAAGTTTTGGTTTAGAACCTAGCTTACTCATCCAAGAAAGTTGTGGAGTATTTCTGTATTTTGACGTATTCTCTTTTCATGATGCATGTCTAGTGTTCCCAGTGCTGGTTGCTTCATGGTTGCAGTATTTGTTCTCTACATGCATTTTTGTTCCTGCTGGTAATGCTATTGTCATATTTATTGACTTCAATAATATAGCATAAAAGTTTTAAGGTGTTTGGTGCTGTGGGAGGGAATTTTCAAATATTTTGTCATCAGGGGCTATGCGTTTTTGAAACTTTTAGGCATGTCATTTTCAACTGGTAATCCTATAGTGCATATCAAAGATGCCAACAACATGGTTGTTGGCAAAACAAATTATCTATGTATAAAGGGGCTAGTTGAATTATGAATGTCCATTTTTTTTTTTATGGGTTATAGTTAACCATAATGTTTAAAGTAAATGTGATTCACATGATAGCTCCATAAAGATTAAAGTAATGAGTGAAAATGAGGTATGGCATAAAAACTCCATAGAGAACAATATGTCCAAAAATGTTGCACTTGGTAGTTTGAATTGTTGACTTAAGCTTAAGAATGAGGGAGTAGAACATTATATTTTTTAGGCAACTGGAGACATTAAAATGGCGATACATATGGTCTTGAACAAGCAGTAGTTGAGGAAGAGGATACTTCTAAAAGTTCTTGATGAATTATTGACTGCTATCAAGGGCATATAAGAAGGCATATAAGAGCCGAGGAGTCTAAAGTGTGAAGGGATATTTGGAAATTTACGAGATCTCTGGGTTCAATTGCTGAATATCCATTTCTCCTGCACCTTTAGAAGTTAGACAACTGAAGAACTATAAGAATGGTATATGATAGTATGTATACAAGTACAAATTCCATAAGATGTATACTGGAATGTGGTGGTACCTGGATACAAAATAACCAATTGGCTTTAGGCTAGGACAGCCAACTTAAAAGACTTTCAACCACCTAGGGAAAAAAAAAGAATGTTTTCTGAGTGAATCATAAGACATGCATTAATACTTGGTTCGCCGTACCGGGCCGAACCGCCCGGTACGGGCGTACCGAGCCGGACCGGTCCCTTACTGGTCCGGTTCGGGCCTGTTTTTCGGAAAACGACCCCGAACCGCACCGAACCGCCCGGTTCGGTGCGGTTCGGGCCCGTACCGCCCGGAACCAGGCGGTACGGCTTGGTTCGGTATCGGTTCGGGGTGAACCGAGCCGTACTGCCCAGGAGAGGGGGAGGGGGGAAGGTGGGGGCCTTTTTCACGTGGTTGGGGGGAGGAGAGAAATGGGCATGGCCTACTTCACATCCTTCGGTGTTCTTTGAGAGTTCTCAGAGAACACCCATGGCCGTGGCAACTTAATCGTTGAGACCTCCAAAAAATTAGAAAAGATGGCAAAATTTCATGAAATTGGAGGAGTGATTTGAGAAGAGGCTGATCTTTGTCGGAGGTAAGATAATCTGTTATTTTATTAGTAAATATTTTTTTTTTGTTTTTGTTGTTAGAAATAGGATAAAAATGAGGTAAAATAAAAATAGAAAAAAATCATGCCAAATCTTCTGATTTTGGTATGATTTAATTATATGTGATAGATCTTTGGAAGATCTACACGATGACATCAAAATTGTTAATTTTCGTTAATTATATATATTTTAAATATTTTTAAATATTTATTTATTTAAAAATAAAAAAAATATATAAATTTTAGGAAAAAAAATTAGAGTTTGGGAATCATGTTTAGAATGATTCAAGCTACTTAAATCTAATTTCAATTTTTTTTCAAATATTTGAAATTAAAATTTATTTTTTTAATTATTTAAATTAAAAAATTTAATTATAAAATAAAAAATATATAAAAATATTTTATATTTTAGTTAATTTAAAAATATTATTTGAAGCATATAACATATTTATTTTGAATTTATAAATTTTAAAATAATTATTAAAATTATTTTAAAATTATATATAATTATTTTAATTATCATTAAACTATCATGTTTTGTTATACTTGCATATATTTTAATTATATATATATACTGCGGACGATCTTGCACGTGGAGTAGGATCCATGGATGTATCTGGATCATCATCGCATTATGGATCCTATTATCCACAGCCACCTTATGATCCATATGCATATGGTGCATCCGAGTATCTTCTAGTGGTTACTACCCTATGCAGCCTGGAGTATCTTACGGATCAGATTTTGCTACTGGCATATTTGGATGGGCTCCTCAACCGTACCATCATCTCGAGGATACTTCTCAGAGTCAGAATTTTAGCGAGAGGTCTAAATGTCTTACAATCCAAGAGAGGATGCCTTATGGGATGATGAATATTTAAGAGTACGGTGCAGCTTGGCTAGAGGGTTGGACTGATATTTCTTCAGACTATGTTGATGATTCAGATATCTACGAGCGTCACAGACACTCGACAAGAAATTAAATGCAGAGTACATCTTAAGGTTCGTATATCAGTTATTGCGTTTTGTACTTAAATATTTAGATACATTTTAATGCGTATTTTATATATTTTTTCTTTAGTTTTAAGATGACATAGTTAAAATATAATGTAAATAAATATATGTTTGAAATTTTGGATCAAGAGTCTTTGTACCGCAATCTAACTCCAAATTGAACCCAAATATGTCAATATGCAATATAATGCCATATTGAGGTTGTATTTATCAATTATTAACTTCAAAAATCTAAAAAAAAAATTTAAAATCGAAAAAAATATTGTGTACCGGTATGCCTAGATGTACCATATGTCGGTATGGTACGATACCGGTACCATACCCGGTCCGGCACCGGCACGCCGTCCGGTACCGATGCAGCGAACCTTGATTAATAGCTTAAAGAGTTTTGTAATGATGATCTCTTCCATAAATGGATTTCTTTTTTTTTGCAACAAGAGTATAACTTGTGGGAGGAAAAGGAAGATCACTGTCTCCATGAGAGTTAGACATGCTTGGAAAGCAAACTTGCTTTGGAAGATATCAAAGCCTTCAAACATCAGATACTGAATTGTTATTTTCTATTTAAATCTATACAAGTTACTAGTGACAAATAAAAAACTCAATTTTTTACTCACGAATTTGATACTTGGCCTTAGTATGATTTCCCATATGCTATAGAAAAGCTGCTACAACCTCTTCTAGTAAATGCCAAGTGTTACCAAGGCATTTTGCATGAGTGGCAAGCATCTATGTGACTCCAATTGTCTATAGCTTTGACCTTTGATAGGGTGAATAAGGTAAACTATATAGAATGGAGTTTGTTGGGTATAAAGTGCCCCCCGACCGAAGTCTGCAAAGGGCTGATCTTTCGGGGCTCCTCCGGCTCCCGACCTTGTACGTGACGCCTCTTCGAACTCCTTCGCCGTCCGGACTTCTTCGACTATGGGCCTCAGTGTTCACCCATCGGGCCACCCCAAAGGCCCTTTAGCCTTGCTGTTAGCCGTCCTTCTACAGCAATCGACTACCCCCGAACTTCTTCCGGGCTTCGTCAGCATCCGAGCTTCCCCGACAACGAGATTTCTACAGTAACCAGGCTCCTTCCACGTTTCTACGACGGTCGACCGCCTTCAGGATTCCAGCCGAGCTCCTGCGATAGCCGAATTTCTACCGCAAGCGGCCTACTGCGAACTTCCACTACGAGTGGTCTGCACCGAACTCCTGCTGCGAGCAGTCTACCCCGAACCCTTACAGCGAACGGCCTACCTCGGATCCCTACTGTAAGCAAATCCCATCCGAGCCTCTGCTGTAAGCATATTCCTTCCGAACTTCCATTACAGGTAGACTTCAGCCGAGCTTCTTCGTAGTCGGATCCCGCGACAACCGATCTTCGATCGAGCTTCTACAATGGGACAGGACTCATCGGTCAGGTCGCTACTTCGAGCTCCCACGACAACTGACCTTCGACCGAGCTTCTACAATAAGCGGTCCCTTTCAGCCTTCTACAAGAATCAGACTTCGACCGAACCTCCATAGCGGTTGGATATCGGATGAGCTTCTACGACGATCGGGCTCCAGCAGCTGGATTCCTGCAACGATCGATCGCCTCCGATGTCTGCCGAACCTCCCCAACGCCATCCGAAGTCCATCACCGGCCGACCCTCCACCAGATCCTTCATAAAATCGAACTTCCCCAACGGATCATCTTCAGGTGAGTTTCCACATCGGGCGAATCCCAGACGGACTTCTCTAACAATCGGATTCCTACCGGGCTTCGCCAACGAAAAGTCTCTATCCGAGCTTCTACAGCAGGTGACTCCCACCTGTAGTATCAGCACCTAAGCCACCGACAATAGTAGACTGGTCAGCAGCTTCGGGGACATCCGAGCTTCTCCTGGACCAACAATGGAGAGCCATTCCGCTCCATCAGATGTCCCAGCTGAGCTCCAGCCGACGGATCAGAGCTCTCTGACAAGTCACGACAAGAGTCGCCCTCCTGCTCCACTCTCTGCAACGGATTCCATACAGCTCCACCACTCTCTGACGAGTCGCGACAAGAGCTACCCTCCTGCTCCACTCCTGCAACGGATTTCATGCAGCTCCACCACTCTCTGGCAAGTCCGACAACGGATACACTCCACTCTCCGCAACAAGCTCCACGTGGCCCTGAACGGCCCCTGACGCCACTACTTTCCGTAACAAACTCCACGCGGCTCTGAGCGGTCCACTACCAGACGGTTACAGACGTCGCTGTCGGTCAGTTACACCCTTCGTCTATAAATAAGGAACCCCCAGACACGTTCTTCTCTAAGCTGGTAACTCTATCTCGAAACTCTGCCAAATTTTTGCTCGAGCACTCCATTTCTGTTGAAGCAGAGTACTGACTTGAGCGTCGGAGGATTTGTCGGAGCACCTCCAACTCCGGTTTAGACTTTCTTTGCAGGTCCCGGCGGCGGTCGCAGTCATCCCAACTCCAGCTTCTCCGACTTCGACGGAATTCTGCACCAACAGAATTGGCGCTAGAGAAGGGCTGTGTCTTTACAGTACCCTTGTTCTTAAAGGAGTGCTCAACGGACCGATTCCGGTCATCTTCTCCGACATTCTCTTCTCCTTCTTCTATAGATCCTCACCTGATGCCTCCTCGCAGAGCATCCACCAGGCGATCCACAGCCTCCGCGGCAGATCTCAGGCTCCGGCCTCACCTCCAGTTTTTCAGGCCCCTCCTCCGGTAACGACGGTCGGAGCGGAGCAATTCGACCTGCTGGTTCAGCAGGTCAGGGGCCTTACTGAAGCGGTGCAGGTCAGGCAACAGCAATAACAGCCGCAGGCGTCGGTGCGGTTGGAGAGAGCGTCACCGGAATTCCAAAATCCGGCGGTAGGGCGAGCCACTTGGGCCAGTCGCCCCGTCTTTCCCGAAAAGACAAACCCAAAGGTGGAGAGCCCTCAGTCCGATCAGATTCCACTCCCGGAGGATCTCTACCTTCATTCTGCCGAAGATCCTCGAGACTCGCAGTCGCGAGGACTTCCTGGATCAAAGGCTCCAAGAGATGAACCGGCGGATTGAAGAACGCTGCCACGCTCCCCCTGCTTATGGTGAGGATATCTGTACTGACCCCCTTTTTCTCAAATGATCATGCAGGAATCGATCCCGCGAACTTCAAGCTCCCCCAATTCGAAAGTTATGACGGGACCTCGGACCCGGTCGACCACCTGGAAGCCTTCCGGACAATGATGCTGCTCCATGGCGCGCCAGACGCCATTCTGTGCCGAGCTTTCCCATCCACCCTGAAGGGAGCAGTAAGGAACTGGTACTCGACGTTGAAGTCGGGTACCATCTTTTCCTTTGATCAGATGAGCCATCAGTTCGCGGCTCATTTTGTTAGCAGCCGACGTTCCGGAGAGGTTCGGAGTCCCTCATCAACATCAAGCAAAGGGAGGGGGAATCCATCCGGGCTTATGTTAACCGTTTTAACGTCGCTGCATTGGAAGTCCGGAACTTGGACCAATCGGTCGTGATGGCCGCTCTGAAGGCGGCCTTCAGAAGAACGACCTTCTGTTCTCCTTGAAAAGAAGTATCCCAGAGATTTCGTCGATTTGCTGGCTCGGCCGAAGGATATGCCCGAACGGAAGAAGCCTTCAAGATGAAGGACGAGGAGACCGCAAGAGAGCGGCAGGCGGGAGACTCGAGCAAGCCCGCAGCCGGAAAAGGGCCGAGTGAAGCTCGGCCATGCTCTCGAACTCTTCCCGGGCACGGCGCGCCCGGACTCCTCCCGAGCTCGCAAACAGAGAAGCCTGGACCGTCGAGTTCGGCGACGCTCTCCTCCCGGGAGATTTCACAGCTACGCCTCTCTCAATGCATCGAAAACTCGTGCTGATGGAGGTCAGGGAGCAGCTCCCAAGGCCGGAGAGGATGCGCTCGCACCCCGGAAAATGTAACCCGAACAAATTCTGCCTCTATCATCGTGACTACGGCCACGATACGGAGGAGTGTATTCAGCTCTGAGACGAGATCGAGGAGCTCATCAGACAGAGTCGGCTCGACAGATTCATTCGGCGCCGACTTGAAGGAAGAGAAGATCGACCTAGGGCCCCGTCGCAGTCGGAACCGCCAAGGAGGGAGCAGCCAGAAGATCGGCCTCCGATTGGGATTATCAACTTCGTCTCGGGGGGACCCCGGGAGGAGCAGACCTTCCGCGGTTATAGAGTTTGAAAAATCTACGAATGTATTACCAACAACTTTGTCCTGAATGAAAATTCTCTTCATTTTGTGCATTCTTTCTTTTGGTATGAGCTTACAACGACGGGAGATAACTCCTTGATACAAACGAAACTAAGCGTGTTAGGAACAGGAGGAGAACCTCGTCCTGACATGAGCAAAGTCGAAGACTCGGTTTCCTAAAGACCGGATGGGGGGAGAGTCCTTACAACGGTCCTTATGTGCCCCCACAGCCTTGTTAGGAACAGGAGGAGAACCTCGTCCTAACATGAGCAAAGTCGAAGGCCCGGTTTCCTAAAGACCGGATGGGGGAGAGGCCCTTACAACAGCCCTTATGTGCCCCCACAGCCTTGTAGGAACAGGAGGAAAACCTCGTCCTAACATAAGCAAAGTCGAAGGTCCGTTTTCTAAAGACTGGATGGGGGGAGAGGCCCTTACAACGGCCCTTATGTGCCCCCACAGCCTTGTTAGGAACAGGAGGAAAATCTCGTCCTAACATGAGCAAAGTCGAAGGCCCGGTTTTCTAAAGATCGGATGGGAGGAGAGGCCCTTACAATGGCCCTTATGTGCCCCCACAGTCTTGTTAGGAACAGGAGGAGAACCTCTCCTAACATGAGCAAAGTCGAAGGTCCAGTTTCCTAAAGACCGGATGGGGGGAGAGGTCCTTACAACGGTCTTTATGTGCCCCCACAGCCTTGTTAGGAACAGGAGGAGAACCTCGTCCTAACATGAGCAAAGTCGAAGGTTCGATTTTCTAAAGATCGGATGGGGGAGAGGCCCTTACAACGGCCTTATGTGCCCCCACAGCCTTGTTAGGAACAGGAGGAGAACCTCGTCCTAACATGAGAAAGTGAAGGCCCGATTTTCTAAAGACCGGATGGGGGAGAGGCCCTTACAACGGCCTTATGGCCCGTTTTCTAAAGATCGGATGAGGGGAGAGGCTCTTACCACGGCCCTTATGTGCCCCACATCTTGTTAGAAACAGGAGGAGAACCTTGTCCTAACATGAGCAAAGTCGAAGGTCCGATTTTTTAAAGATCGGATGGGGGGAGAGGCCCTTACAACGGCCCTTATGTGCCCCACAGCCTTGTTAGGAACAGGAGGAGAACCTCGTCCTAACATGAGCAAAGTCGAAGGCCCGGTTTCCTAAAGACCGGATGTGGGGAGAGGTCTTTACAACGGCCCTTATGTGCCCCCACAGCCTTGTTACGAACAGGAGGAGAACCTGTCCTAACATGAGCAAAGTCGAAGGCCCAGTTTCTAAGACGGATGGGGGGAGAGGCCCTCACAACGGCCCTTATGTGCCCCACAGCCTTGTCAGGAAAGGAGGAGAACCTCGTCCTGAACGAGCTGAAACCGACTGTCGGGAACGAGGGGAGGACTCGTCCCGATGCAAACAAAGACTCGTTGATCGATAAGGAGGAAAGTTTCCTCAATGGCTCCACACTCTCACGGCCCCGTCAAGAGCGGAGGGAAGACCCTCACTCAAACAGAAGAAAAGGGGAGACGAAAAGAAAAGGTGACGAACTACACGGCGATAGGCGAAAAACGAACCACACCAAAGGCACAAGGGACCTCATCCCGACGAGAGAGAACCCTTGTCGAAAATCTCTGGTCCCTAAGGACAAATCGACACGGCGGCAATCAGGAACCTTCAAATTACGTCGGCAACGAACAAGACGGAAGACAGAAGAAGTTCGGTGGACGACGAATCAACGCAAGAATCAGCAAGGGATTACAAACTACGTCGACGCCAAACAAGATGGAAGACAAATGGAGTTTGGTAAACAACCATTCAATACCAGAATGGACGAGGTAATAAACGATTTCATTCACATTTCATTGGTGAAGTATGCATTACAAAGCCTTAAAGGCCAAAAAAAAAGGAAGAAGAAAAAGAAAGAAGAAGAGGCTCTAAGGAAGCTCAGTTTCTTCCGACTTCGAGCTTCGGTTCCGGCCCTTGTTATGGATTGCCTTAAATCTTCGACTTCCTCTTCTAGTTTTCTCTTTTTCAGCAGCATATCCTGGAACATCCGTGGAACCGCCGGCGCTCGTCCTCTGACTCTTGAAGCCTCCTCCTCAGACCTCGGACTCTGCCTCGGCATCCTTGACCGCCTGCTGCTCGTGACTAGCTGAATCTTCAGCCGCTGCAGTTCGGCCTCCTCCGCCCAAGGGCCACAGACAATTCCGCCATAGTCTCCTCAAGGAGCAGAGCTCATCGGAGCCTCGTACAGAGGCAGGCTGGACTCTCCCGGACAACTGCCTCCGAAGGTGGGCTACTTCGTCGGTCTCCGTCTGGAGCTTCCTTCGATAGTCCTCTACCTGCCCACTCCAGCCGACTCGGTAGCGTTATAGTTCGCCTCAACGTCCTGCAGCTGCTTCCGAAGGTCGGAGAACTTCTTCGACCAGTCTCGGTCACGGTCGGCTTGGACTGTGAGCCAGGATGAGCTCCCTTCCAGCTGGCCGATCTTCTCCCGTGCAGCCGCAGCTCGACCTCGAGAGAGCTGATCTTGGAAGCCTGAGTCCAAGATCGGTCGCTGGCACGCTTCCGGAGTTCCTCGAGCTCCGTCACGAAGTCGGCCTTCTTCCGGGTGAATTCCATGAGCCCCTTTTTGTGGAGGTCCTGAAGGCGAATAGCCTCCGCAGTAACTTCGAGTGGCTCTTCCTCAACCGGTGGAGTTCGTCTTCCAGCTTCTTAGATTTTTCTGTCAACCGACGAACTTCTCTTTGGAGGTCTCGTATCATCGACTTCATGGGAATACCTTCCGACAGGGGAAGAGCTTCGGCAGGACACTGTCGTTGGAAGACAAGAGCGCACGACTCAAATCAATGCAAGAAGACAAAAAGAAGGAAAAGAATACGAAAAGGGGGGAGGGACCCTCCGTAAAGATGAATCCAGCTTCATTGATCAAATAAGTTTCAAGTACAAGAGAACAAAAGAAATATATATATCATCATAAAGGAGAAATACAAAGCTAGAGGTTCCGGACCTTGGGGTAGAAGTAAAGGGGGTTGGCGTCCCCGGAAGATCGTCAGCGGCGGCCACGGCAGTCGACGAGGTCCCGGCTGGAAGAGGATCGGTGGCGACTTCGGATGGTCCGACCTCATCGTCGGACGCCTCGTTCAAGAAGCCGAGATCCAATTCGGGAAACCTCCCAGCCACCTTCTCTTGGCAGAGTTCAAACCCCTTGATGAAGGCGTCCTGGCCGAACTGGACCTTTAGATCCTCCATCTCGGAGGAGGCTTTGAAGTCTTCCACTGCTCGAGCCCTTGCCTCCGAGACCAGAGACGGAATCCGTGCTTTCAGCTCGGAAACCTGCGCCTTTAGCTCGGAAATCTGCGCCCTCAGTCCGAAGATTTCGGCCTCAGCCTTCCCTCTCTCCTCCAAGGCGGTCCTCAGATCGGACGAGGTTTGTCCTTCCTTTTTTAGTGCCTCTTGGAGGCTCTGGACCTCGGCGATCTTCTCCTCAAGGCGGGCGGCCCCGGCTAGATGACCTTCTTCTGGCCGAGCTGCCTCTCTTTGGGCGATCTTCGCCGCCTCGACGTTGGCAACGAG
Source organism: Elaeis guineensis (assembly GCF_000442705.2). NCBI lineage: Eukaryota > Viridiplantae > Streptophyta > Magnoliopsida > Arecales > Arecaceae > Elaeis > Elaeis guineensis. The sequence continues at coordinate 68,577,923 of NC_026001.2, read as the reverse complement.
CTGATGCCCAATCTGCAAGAAAGGTCGGGGAGTCGATATGAGGGCTGAAGAATAAGCTAAAGAGGCAAGGAGGAAAAAGGGTGAGTTAACCTACTTCGAGAAAGGATCCCAGAGAATCCCAGGCCCGCAGTTCGGGATCGGCTAGGACGATCCTCTCGACGACCTCGAGCAGGATGCACCCTTCGACCAGCCTCTTTATCAAGTCCCTGTTGTTGAAGGGATTTTCCCCCAGCTCTTCTCGGAGCCGCCGACCCCCTCGGCGGCAGCCCTGCGACTGCGAATCCTCCGAGCTAGGGTCTTCTTTCTTTTCTTCCCTTCGACCCCAGGTGCCCCCTTGGGATGAACCTCCGAAATGGGACCCTCGGCCGGGGGGCTCTGTGAAAGGGTTCGGGGGACTTCAGGTTCGGCGTCGGAGGGGACTTCGACAACGACGAGCGTCGAAGCAAGCGCGGTCGAGCTTGTCCCCTCTGTCCTGGCTTTCTTCACCGAACCCGAAGTTGAGGCGTCCTTTCTCTTATGGGTCTTGAGATCCTGGGCTAATCTCCGAGCCACGCTTGCGTCCATGTCTGCGATAAAAGAAGATCAGCATGGCTTCGAGATGGAATAAGAAGAAGGGGAAGTACTAAAAAAAAAAAGAAGAAAAGAGAGAGACAAAAAGGGAGAGGTACGGCAGGGTTAAGGGGGCTCAGGCCGACGTTGAACAAAAGTTGCTCCCTCAGAAGTTCGGGGAGGAGGGGGCTCGATAGGCCTCGAGCTTTTTTGAGGCCTCGAGGTCGTCCCTTTCCAGGCTAGAGGCCCGGCGGGTGGAATCCCTCAGAGAACCCCAATGGGTAATCCTAGCTCTAAGGTTGGGCATCGGACGTAGAAGAACCTCTCCTTCCAGTTATGGACGGAAGAGGGGGCGCCTTTCAGCAACCCCTTTCTACCGAATTGGAGGGAGAAGTACCACCAATCCCTTGCCGTGGGATGGCATTTGAAGGTGTAGAAGGTCCTAAACAAAGAAATAATCGGCCAACTTCGACTAAACTACAAAGGGAAAGAAATCCTATCAAAAACCTAAAGGAGTTCGGCACAACGGAAGCTAGAGAAATGTTCAGAAAACGAAAGAGAGCAACAACAAAGGGCGGCAGCGGGAGCCGAAGTCTGGCACGGAAGGTCTCCTGGTATAAGACAGAAGCGACCGGGAGGAGGGGCGCTAGCCCGGTCAGATGGCCGGAAGCTCCAGCTCGTACTCCGGAGGAACTCCATACTGAATCCTTATCAGTGAGAGTTCATCCGGAGTCAAGGAGCCAGGGATGGTGTCCGGCGCAAAGGCCGGACAAGGTTCGGTCCTAGCTACGGGTTCGTTTACGGTACCAGTACTATAGGGAACTGGGGCTGACGAACTCCTAGAACTACTAGAAGAGGAGGTATCGGAAGACATTTTGGATCGAACGAAAGCTACAAAATCTCGAAAAAATCAGAAAAATAGCGAACAGGCCCTTAAGGAAGCTAAACGAACAGGGCACAAAAAAAAAACACAGAAAAACAGCGAGAAGTTCAGGACTAACCTAGGTTGGTCTGGGGAGTGCAGGAGGGCAGCAAGGACGACGGGAGACCCAAGGACGCCTAAGGTCGAGAAGGACGCTAGAGGAGGCTGGAGCTCTCGGGGAAGAAGAAGGGACCGAAGGACTCTTTCAGGCAGGGTGAAACCCCTAAGGAGGAAGACGTGTTTAAATAGGCAACAGACCTGGAGCGGTTATGATCGTAGATCTCTCTGACCGGCCTGTACCTGCCGCGTGTCCCACTCACTTTGACAGGCTGTTGAAAATGGCTGGCAGCTGACAAAATAATTATTGCGCCGTACCTAGAGCCACGCCCCAGCAGAAATCCCAAAAAGAAGAAACCTTTTTCGAAAAGGCTCCAGTACCAGCGTACCGAGCATCAAAATATCTGACGACCGCTGAGTACGGAATTGAGGAGAGCAGTTTCGGTCGTGAGAAATTCTCTGTACTTCCTTCGTTCGGAACCCGAACTCGAAAGTAGGGGGACCGGTATTGGGTATAAAGTGCCCCCCGGCCGAAGTCTGCAGAGGGCTGATCCTTCGGGGCTCCTCCGGCTCCCGACCTTGTACGTGATGCCTCTCCGAACTCTCTCGGCCGTCCGGACTTCTTCGACGATGGGCCTCAGTGTTCACCCATCGGGCCACCTCAAAGGCCCTCTGAGCCTCGCTGTTAGCCATCCTTCTACAGCAATCAACTACCCCCGAACTTCTTCCGGGCTTCGTCAGCATCCGAGCTTCCCCGACAACGAGATTTCTACAGTAACCAGGCTCTTCCACATTTCTACGGCGGTCGACCACCTTCAGGATTCCAGCTGAGCTCCTGCGATAGCCGAACTTCTACCGCGAGCGGCCTACTCCGAACTTCCACTACGAGTGGTTTGCTCCGAACTCCTGCTGCGAGCAGTCTACTCCGAACCCTTACAGCGGACGGCCTACCTCGGATCCCTACTGTAAGCAAATCCCATCCGAGCCTCTGCTGTAAGCATATTCCTTCCGAACTTCCATTACAGGTAGACTTCAGTCGAGCTTCTTCGTAGTCGGGTCCCGCGACAATCGATCTTCGACCGAGCTTCTACAATGGGACAGGACTCATCGGCCAGGTCGCTACTCCGAGCTCCCACGACAACTGATCTTCGATCGAGCTTCTACAATAAGCGGTCTCCTTTCAGCCTTCTACAAGAATCAGACTTCGACCGAACCTCCATAGCGGTTGGATATCGGATGAGCTTCTACGACGATCGGGCTCCAGCAGCTGGATTCCTGCAACGACCGATTGCCTTCGATGTCTGCCGAACCTCCCCAACGCCATCCGAAGTCCATCACCGGCCGACCCTCCACCAGATCCTTCATAAAATCGAACTTCCCCAACGGATCATCTTCAGGTGAGTTTCCACATCGGGCGAATCCCAGACGAACTTCTCTAACAATCGGATTCCTACCGGGCTTTGCCAACGGAAAATCTCTATCCGAGCTTCTACAGCAGGTGACTCCCACCTGTAGTATCAGCGCCTAAGCCACCCGATAACAGTAGACTCGTCAGCAGCTTCGGGGACATCCGAGCTTCTCCCAGACCAACAATAGAGAGCCATTTCGCTCCATCAGATGTCCCAGTCGAGCTCCAGCCGACGGATCAGAGCTCTCTGACAAGTCACGACAAGAGCCGCCCTCCTGCTCCACTCCCTGCAACGGATTCCATGCAGCTCCACCACTCTGACGAGTCGCGACAAGAGCCGCCCTCCTGCTCCACTCCCTGCAACGGATTTCATGCAGCTCCACCACTCTCTGGCAAGTCCCGACAACGGACACCACTCCACTCTCCGTAACAAGCTCCACGTGGCCCTGAACGGCCCCTGACGCGACTACTCTCCGTAACAAACTCCACGCGGCTCTGAGCGATCCACTATCAGACGGTTACAGACGTCGCTGTCGATCAGTTACACCCTCCGTCTATAAATAAGGAACCCCCAGACACGTTCTTCTCTAAGCTGGTAACTCTATCTCGAAATTCTGCCAAAATTTCGCTCGAGCACTCCATTTCTGTTGAAGCAGAGTACTTACTTGAGCATTGGAGGGTCTTGCCGGAGCACCCCCAACTCCGGTTTAGACTTTCTTTGCAGGTTCCGGCAGCGGCCGCGGTCATCCCAGCTCCAGCTTCTCCGACTTCGACGGAATTCTGCACCAACAGAGTTGTAATACATTGGGTATAAAGAGAGTATTTTACATCTGCTGCCAAATTCAAAAATGGGGTTTGGAAAACAAAAAAAAGGATCTAAACTTTAATCTACAATTCACAAGATGTAAAATGTCCCTAAAAAAAAAAAAAAAAAAGTGTGTGCTCATGTGCGTCTACGTGCATGCTTGCGTGCGCACATGCGCGTACTGTAAACTGCTTGCCTATGCATCTAAATTTGGAAAAAAAAAAATCTAAACTTTAATCTGCAATTCACAAGGTATAAAATGTCCATGACAAAAGAAAAAAAAAAGGTGTGTGTATACTGTAGACTGCTTGCCTATGCATCTAAAATGTTCCAAAATCAAAATATTGTATTGTACCATTAAAACTGTTATTTGTGACAATGTTATTCATTGGTAGGGAAAATTAAAACTTTTAGTTTTTCTTTTCTTTTCCTTTATAAGCATTTTAAATCTTGTAAATCATGTTCATCTCTGTAGATTTTCATATTACAGCTTCCATCTTTGAATTTACTAGTAGAAGTGGAATCCTCTTTCCACCGTGTTCATTACAAAACTATGCAACTATATAAGCTTGTAGATATTCCAAAATACTGAACTATGTTTACCATTGGATTTAGTAGACATTCAATGACACTTCTAATTAAAAATACCGATATCATGTCATCTTATAACAGTAAAAATGAATAATGAGTGTGACACTAATGTAGAAATGCTTATATTATTTTATGCTGACTGAAGATAGTTGTAAACAAAGTGCTGTCATGAGTGATTATCACTTGATGAGACACCTAAATTAGTTCTGCCAAGGGCTGACATTTTTTTCCTAGGAAAGTAAGATGCTCCATTTTTAAAATGTCAAAAACATGTCTCCTTGTTTCTGTTCCTGTTCATGGTGTCCAAAATTCTCTGCATCCCAAAAATATTTACGAGTTCACCTTGACTTAATCTTTGACTTCCCCATTGTTGCCTCTAAATCCTCTCATCTTTTTCACTATTCTGGTATTGACAAAATAAAATTACTGCTTGAGTTTGTCATGCATGCCATCAGAAACATCTCTTGATGAGGCAAAAATATTCTGATCACTGTCCATTAACAGGTTGAACTTTCTATCTCTAGTGGCTTGTCCAAGCTTCCTGTGGACCTTATCATGGACTTGAATAATGTGCTGTACTATCATCTGTATCTACTTTGGCCCAGGTGGTTGTGTGGGCTTAATGTATTGAAGTTCCTGCATCTTTGCATTCCTCTAGTATGCATTGTAAGGGTTGTTTAGGTGCATGCAATTGAACAGCTACAATTGTGGTTTATGCTACCAACCTCAACATGTGTCAGTTTGTTTTAGGTAAGACAAGATCCAACATATAAAGCAACTACATATTTGGGTCCAAATGTAGGATTTCAGCAGATGAACAAATTGACTGTATCTTGAACTACTAGATTCCCAGTATATTAGCATATAAATATTACTATATTATATATTGTATCTTGAACTATCAGTGTATACGTCCATCCATATAATATAATATCACTAAAATACCAACTGGTCGTAAAACGAACCAAGCTGTTCAAGAACATATCAGGTTTGGTGTGAAATTGTGATAATAGCTTGATCAAGCTTGTTTAATTAAGAAATAAACCAACCTCAAACCCCTTTTGACCTGTGAACAAGCCAAGCATAAAACAATCTAGGCTCCCAAAAATAAATAGAAGCCCAGGTCCATACTGAATACAGGTTCATTCAAGCTCATCCAATTAGGAAATATATCAAGCTTGATCAGTTGTAGTTAAAACTTTACCCAAGCTCTATGTTAGTTTGAATGTCCTTTAATATAGCAAGCTAAACCTGGGATTTCCAAAGCTCACCTTGACTTATTCGGTTCTCTGATTCATTATAACTAAAAAGATCATATTTTTATACTACTACAATATTGTTAATACTATTTATACAACTATACTATGCCATAAAATGCAATGCTAATATGTTAATATATAACAATAATAAATCGGATATATATTATAATGATAACAACAATATGCTATCTTATATATTGCATTAACGTGATGCATATCATAATAAAAGAGTATCATTACAACATAGTTATTTATAAATTAATAGTATATATACATACTGGTTTTAATATATTATTAGTGTATCAATTACATGTTAACAATCTTACGGATTGGATATAATAATATTACTTTTCAATATTAAAGTAATGAATTGATTATTATTTTGCCATAATAGTTTATTAGTGTGTATACTAACTACGAAATGCTAGATTGAGAATCAAATCTCTCAGTTAATTCAGTCAAATAACTTTTCCCTATCTATTGCATGTATACCCACAAAGGACCAAACAACAAATGTAATTAACATAACTAGATTGCAGCGACATTTCGTTATAATAGATGGCATTCCTAATTATAGGCAATTAAATAAGCCCTTAAAAGGACTTTTCAATTCTGGTATCCTGATAGGTACCGTTGGCATCAAATTTGGGTGCTTTTCCATTTGCATTTCTTATAAATGACCTGCCCAAATTAGAATAATGCATCTATCTATCTGTTGTTTGTGAAGGCTGTTAGGTAATGAATCATGAGATTGGAACATCATGATAACGAACTCAGAATGTGTGATGGAGCTCTTTGGATGATAAGGTTCTCCTAATTAGGAAAACCAGACATAATTCCTGGAATACATCAGGTAGAATCATTGATGGATACATGAGAAATACCCTAAGGAGAATTTCTGGAACCAGACATATTAGGATAGGGTTGATGACCATGTTATCAATATAGTTTGAAGGATGAGGTCTTGCTGAGATCTGTATGATTAAAAATCTGAGATATGGGCATATTGAAGCTAGCTTCATGAAGTAGATTAAACTATTGAGAAATAAGGCAGTTGCATGTCCTTAGGCGGATGATGATGGAGAATGAGAATCTGAAGGTGTATGCAGCTGCCCAGCTAAACTAAGAACAACAAGTTGGAAACGAGGCCAATTAAAAATTAAAAAGGCGGGAAAATTGCATTGGTGAAGCCTAATTGTTTGTACTCTCTAGGTTTAGGTTGGGCCTTAAAAATTAGTGAGGATAGGAAATTGCATTTCTGGAAGCCTGATATTTAATCAACATGGTCAAGCTAAGTGATTCTTGGGGAATATAGCGCAAGGGATCTGTTGCTTGTAATCATGGTTTGCACTTTTCATTTCCCTTCATTTGGACTTAATGCTGCTGCTTGAAATTATAGAATAAACTTAGGAACTCACAAATGTCCTATGAAAATATTTGTGTTTGATCATTTTTTTTTGTATGTGTAAAATCTCTCTGTGTGAATGTGTATGTGCACGGGTGTTTTTTTTTTGGTTCCCCTATGTTTGGGTTTGCATGTGTGCATGCATGTGTTTTCTGGTGTATGTTTGCATTCCCTTTTTTCGTAAATGCATGACCCTATGGGCTGATATTGGAATGTATCTTTCTCATGTTCCATTTATGGGACAACAAATGAGACCATTTCTAGATTTATCAGCTGGAGTGATATGAGTCTGTTATTATTATATTACATTTATTTTTTTCTTAGTAATATGAAGTGTTGGTTACCCTTGCTAGAGGTTAGTCATGGACCTGGCAAACTGCAAGAATAAGCAACCAGAAAAAAGCTGCAGATTGGTTATAAACAATGAATTCACGGTTTGTTGGGTGCCAGCTCTTGCAAACTTTTCAGTCTTTGCTGTTTGTATTATAAAGTACTGTTCACTTTTGGCCTATAGATCAAAACTCTACACGGTAGCCCTAAAATTTCTGAGATTGATGGATTGTTGAGCTACAACTGATGACTTTCTGGACTTGTCTGAAGTCTACAGTTTACAATTTTTCTAAATTAATAACTCTGAGACTGACTTGAGTTCTTAAAGAGGCCCATTCATCTAGACCATGGTTCACCATGATCTCCCCATACTGGGCAATACTGTACCGTAATGGTATCTGGAGCATACTGAGTCTTGGTATGCCGAACCAACACCCGTACCAGATGGACTGACACCATACCAGCATAGTACCGGTATAGGGTTGAACATGGAGATGGTGAACCTTGATCTTTATGATTTTGGTTTAGCACTGTACTCCTATAGCTACTTAACATCTTTGTAACTTCTCTAACATCTAGCTTTTTCACTTTTGCTCTACAGGAATTGCATTTAGAGGCTGCTCATTTCAAGGAAGAATTGCAAATTGGATCTCGTGATCTCTGTAGGAAGACTGATCTGGTTATTTTTGTGCATAACCTATCACAAGAGATACCGTATTATCATCCGTCAAATAATTCACAACCACAACCAGCACTTTCACTTCTCTTGAATGAGGCCAAAGCTCTTGACATCCCTTGGGTTCTTGCCATAACAAATAAATTCTCTGTCAGCACCCATCAGCAGAAAATGTTAATCAATTCTGCCATGGAGGCATATCAAGCACCGGCCAGTATGACTGAAGTCATAAATTCCTGCCCTTTTGTTATGGCAAGTTCTGTGAGTGGTCTGCAGTCAGTGAGTTCAGAAGAAGAAAATTTGAACCGGAAGGAGGCTGCTCGAAGCATTAACTTTGCTCCAATTAACCTTGCTCGAATGCCTTTTCAGAAGAAACCGCTTGTTATGCCTGAACAAGGTGTCACCGCACTCCGTCAACTTGTACACCATGTGATCCAGAGACGTGAGGAAGCGGCTTTCCAGGTAGGGCTTATTTTTACATTTGAAATATGCGAAATTATGCAATTTTGGCAAAGATTAATGAAAATAATACAAAGTCATGCCATTTCCTTTTCTTCAATCTCATATACTATTGCCTCCCTGATCTGTCCTCAAAAGCATATACTTAGGCTGGGCGCTGTATTGCTTGCTTTCTGCAGGAGCTTGCAAATGAGAGGTTGTCCCTAGAATTGGTCAAACAGCAGAAAACTTTTGTGGATGCAAGACATGACTCTCAGGGAAAGGGAAACTCTATCACAGCTGCAGCAGTTGGTGCATCACTTGGTGCTGGTCTTGGCCTTGTAATGGCCGTAGTAATGGGTGCAGCATCTGCCTTGAGGAAACCTTGATTTTGTGCAGCATTTAGATATCACTTTGTTCAGTTCAGGCAGAAGCAACACCATATTGGTAGTGTGGTGATATTATATAATGTATACTTGGGATATTTTGGAAGATCAGATGTTCTTTAGCGGTGCATTTCTCTTGAGTTTAGATGTATGCATGAGCGGGCATATTATGAGTTCCCAAGTCATGCGGTCTCCATTTTATGTTCATAGAGCACACCTGTACAGGTAGAAATAGTTCCTAGAGCATGTTGTAGAGTGTCTGATGTGATACCATCAGTTTTGCAACCCAAGGGTTGATTGGACTTCACTGTCATGATAAGCATATACAAGGGATTAGATGATTATACACTGGGCATACCAATTAATTCGTGAATTCTTATTTTTCTTGATTTGTTTTTTGAAGTACCAGTGAACTATCTCTTGAGCTGCTTCAGTTGTGGGGGTGCCACATGAGCAGGAATGATCATTGGAAAACCGGTTGCCAAGCTCCGGTTGTGGGAATATCTGGACGGCCAGACAATTTTGATAGTGTGGCTCAATGCCTCATGCATACCGACTACAAAGCATAAAATAGCAGACGGCATATTTTGTAGGGAATTTTTCAGTGCTTATATTCTTCCTTGTGTTTGACAATCAACTGATTTATTGATTGGGTCTCAAACAAAGCAGATGAAAGAAGCATTTGACTTTATCATAACCTGTCAGGATTCTGTCATGGGATCCTGGAATTTGTCTTGATTGTTGAAAATAGAAACCTATCACAAACCAATGAACCCTGTCTTCTATGCTTGGTTTGATTGTTCCATACTCTTTGGTTGTCAACAATTGAAGTATATAATTTGTCTCCAGCATGATTTAGAATATGGTAGGATTAGATGAGATTAAGGCTGCAACATCATGCAGCACTCCTAAGTCTCCTACCAGTAATCAGCATGATGAAATGAACTCCCACAAGTCCAAGCCAACTTGGATTAAATATGGATGGTGGCTGATGGTTCATGTTCGTGTGGGAAATTGCTGGCTAGCATGTTTAAAACCCAAATTAGTGTCTTGGGCATGGTGATCCTCTTGGTTTTCCAAGAAAGCACAACCCAAGCAAGTGTAGCAAAACCCAAGGGAGAGAGATTATGAGACAGTTGATGTTGTATATATTTTCATTGACATGACATCAATTTGTGGATCTAGCAAATATGAGGGTGTTGAAAAAGTTGACACATTAGTAGTTATTTAAATTTTTACATATTTTGATTTATTGATAATTTTCTCAATGCAAGAACTGATAAGGCCTCATAGGACTGCTCGCAGGGGTCTGCTTCGTACGTGAGGAGTTTTGAAATAAGTTTAGTCATGTATCCTTCTCTTTTTAGTTTGCGGTCTTTCTTCTCTCTTCAATGGATTGTATGTTGAAATGGTCTATTTAGCGGACAGGCGGGTGAAAGTATGCGTGTATTGTTTTGTTTTGAGGATCAGTATGCGTGTATCCTTCAACTTTTGCTACCGTATAAAATTTTTATAATCTTGGCTGTAGGTTTGCAACCATTACATCAGAATGGCTGAATTTTTATTAAAGTGGAAAAAAAAAAATCTTAGCTGACGAATCCTTTACAATCCACTTGTAGGAAATTTTACAACCAGAGTGCATGCCAACTTTTGATAGACGTTGTTAATATTTTAATTACGAAGCTAATTAAAATGCCTCCTTATTGCAGATATTTTCTACAGTGAATTTTTACTCTTTAACCGTGGTTTCCTTGAACCACCTTTTCTTTGTATCAAATCTTTTTATCAAATCAATAATAATGCGGCTCTAAAAAGCTCTTATTGTAGTAGTTGAAGCCTAATTGGCCTATATTTTGAAATGGTAACATGTTGTGTTGTTATAATGAACCCTCGGTGAGCCGATATTGATCAATCTAGTAATTATAATGGTTCTTATATATTTACCATTTCAAATTTCTATATTAAAATAGTCATCATTGTAATAGCTATCGTAGCGGCGTCATAATGAAAAATAACAAAGAAAGGGTGTTATCTCTTCATCCACTTTTCATTAAATAAAAATATTATCTCTTGAACCGTACAATCCCTTTGATAAAGAGAAGAATTTTAAAAAATAATATTTTATTTAAAGAATGCACAAGTAAAAAATAATGGTTCTTATTTGTATATCGTTAAGGGCCATTATAATACCAAACAGCATATTATAACAGCTATTCCCATTATTATACATATAACATAACATAAGATAACATAACATCATGGTTTGGGGCTGAAATTATCATAACGGTTGAGGTCACAATCTGCTTCAACCCAAGCCAAATGGATCCGAGGGAAGGATGAAAAAAAAAAAAAGAAAAAGGAAAAAAAAAAAAAGAAACAGGAAATAGAAAAGGACTTGAATGGACCATGTTTGCCAGCAGTCTGATGATGTGATCAAACGTATGCGCATGCATCACAGAGAACATGCATGATCTCGAAGTCACATCTATGCTCTCCAAGATTACATCAGTCTTGATTGGATCTTACTCCATAACTAACAACGACGGTGACTTGAAAGAATCTTCCACTGGAATGAAAGATTGAGCTAAATCTGCTTCTTTACGCATTTCACATATCCACGTCCGCCCATGCAAACCTAATGCTTATGAAAGCTTGATGTCACTTTGGATACCCCTTTGATTTTTCTTCCTTCAGATCCCTACGAAAACTTTGCCTATCAAAGGGAGAATATATCCAACATACGAACCTAACCCAAATCTATAGAAAAGATAGTTCTATAGAGGGACAAGGAAACAGGAAGGTGTCACCAACTAATATCTAATTATGAACCTATAATTAGAAAGTTGGTAGCCTCAGATTCTTTATTCTTATCTCAGCTTGTTTTCCAACTTTAATGTTGAGTTCATGATAAGAAGGCCTTCCGGAAAAAAGGGAAAGGATAGAAAGATCCCAAACTCCTCGTGACTGCAGAAACAGGCAGCTGGAATCACAAACAATCTTGGTTATATAATTGGCTTTTGATTTAAAATGATGTGCTATTAACTCATGCCCTACCTTTTATCATCTTGTTTTTTATCCAAAAACTTAGCGGATTCGAGCATGTTATAAATCACGCGTGCATGTCTATCTTAATCAGCTAATTGGATGATTTAGATGAGTATAATTAGTTCTTTTGAAAAAAGAAAATACATTCCATAGGGACAAGCCATCTTCAGACTCCAAGCATAAGCTTCATGGTAGGTTCTTCTGCTATAGATCCCAACGTGTCTCCTTGACATTACTCAGCAATTCACACACCAGAAGGTGTGTATTTTGAAAAAAAAAAAAAAAAAAAAGAGAGAATGTTTAAGCACATGTAGAATTTTATACCTAACAGGTATCAAGCATTCAAAGAAACTTTAAAATTTGGGATGGTTAGAATCATGACTACTGATGTGAAATCTTCTTTACCTGATTTGGAAGAATGATAATCAGATGATGCTAATATTGATGCACACGAGAAATTCTTTATCCACCGCCCTCGGTGGGGAAAAAGTGTATCATTTCATCGGATTGGACCACATAATGCAACCAATAATGGGGCATACATTTTATACAGTTTAACCTTTTTTTTATTTTATTTTTTCTAAAAAAACACCTTTTTCTCTAATAGGACATCATAATAATTAATAGGATGTCATAATAGAATATCATAACAATCAACAGAATATCATAGAAAATAATAGGACGTCAGAATAATGGTATGATATTTTTTTGCATCCTATGAATAATTATCGGAATGTTATTAAAATAATAGAACATCATAAAATAGTATGATATTTTTTTGCATTCTATGATATCCTTTTATATCCTATAAACCACTATAGGAATATCATAAAAAATAATAGGATATCATAATAATAGTATGATATTCTTTTGCATCCTATGATATCCTTTTGCATCCTATGAATAATTATTGAGAAGTAATATTACTAACACAGGATATCATATCAAACAACAAGATGTCATAACATTATTCGAGACGTCATAACTTGGAGGAAAAGGATATTTTTGTTAGAAAAAATTTGGAATGGTTAGAATCATGACTATCAATGTGAAATCTTCTTTTACATGAATCATGTGCCTATTTCTACAGAAGAATAATAATCAGAAGATGCCAATATTGATGCACATATATGGTGAAAAAGTTTTGAACTCTATTTTCTATACAAAGTAGTATAAAGAGAGAAATGTGGAGTCCAAGTATTTGTGCGTGTATGTACGTGTTGTGGACAATATTGATTTCAAAGAGACACAAGATCCAAATTTAGATCAAATAAAGGACATCATAATTGGCTTTTGACAAGGATGATAACAGGATGCGCTCAAAGGTGCTAAAGATACATATACATGCCTCTGTTCATGGGATGGAGTCCCATTCATATCTTATCAAGTCACCTCCTCAGTAAGATATTTGCAAGTTTAGCTATTTGACACATTGTTTTTTGCATTACATAGCAATTGAATATCTCGTTTGTAATAAAATTTGTTATAAGCAAAAAAAAAAAAAAAAAAAAAAAAAAAAAAAAGGAAAGAAAAAAGAACTCGAGCGAATGGATCATATTTGCCAGCAGTCTGATAATGTGATCAAAGTATGCTTGCATATGCATCTCATGAAACATGAATGATCTTGAAGTCACATCTACATGCTCCGAGCTTCCATCAGACTTGATAATTTGATCTTACTCTAACAATGATGCTGATTTGAAGAAGCTTCGCTGAAATGAAAGTTTGAGCTAGATTTGCCTTTTTTGCATTTCACACGGCCGTGTCCACTCATGCAAACCTAATGCTTATGAAAGCTTGATGTCACTTTGGATACCCTTTAGATCTTTCTTCCTTCGTTTCCCCACGAGAACTTTGCCTATCAGAAGGGGAATATATCTCAACGTACGAAGCTAACCCAAATCTATAGAAAAGATACATAGTCCTATAGAGGGACAAGGAAACACAAAGGTGTCACCAACTAATATCTTATTAGGAACCTATTATTAGAAATTGGTATTCTTAAATTCTTTACGCCTATCTCAGCTTGTTTTCAAACTTTAGTGTTGAGTTCATGATAAGAAGGCCTTCTAGAAAAAAAAAAAAAAAAAAAAAAAAAAAAAAAAAAAAAAAAAAAAAAAAAAAAAAAAAAAAAAGAAAGAATAGAAAGAGCTCAAACTCTCTCGTGTGGTGGAAGATTCCAAAATTTTATTTTGTGGGTCAATATAATAAAAGAAATAGAGGAGCCATGAAAAGAGAAAGAAAAAAAAATATTATTATTTAAAAAATAATAAAATTTATAAAAAATGATAAGATGTAATAACTTAAATATTCTTTATAATAAAATATTATAAAAGAGTATCGTACGTACCATCCATCATACGATGGATGATTACACGTGGCCATGCGTGGGCATATATCGCATAGTGTGCAGCCTCGTGCAGTCCCATGCGGCCGTCATCTTGCGATGGACGGTACATGCTGTGCATCGCTTGCACAACAAAGGATGCGTGCTTTTAAATATAAGAGATGGATGGATGAAATTATTATGGGATATTAAAAGATAAATAAAAAATAATTAATAAAGAAAAAAAAAGGAAGAGGAAAAGAGAGGGAGAGAAGCCAAAGTGATGTTTGAGAGAGGAATAGAAAGGTATGACATGTGAGTGATTAAAGAGAGAGAATGTACGTCATAATTATTTTTTTCATGTAGTTTTTTTAATCTTTTACTTCTTTAAAGTTTTATATAAGATATAGAGTCAATTTATAAAATTAATAAGGTCAATTTTGATTTCTCTCACTAATATATGTACATACCTACGCCTGTGCTTGCAGAAAGATAGCTAGAATTACAAACAATCTTAGCTATATTATTGGCTTTAATGCACTATTAACTCATGCCCTACCTTTTACTATCTTGTTTATTATTGAAAGACTTGGTGGATTCAAGCAAGTTAGAAATCAAGTCCTATCGCTGTCGGCTCTATGCCCAATGACATGAAGATAGGAGAACAATTTAAAACACCTTTGAATCTTTCAAACTAGTGTCATCTAATTATATTGATGCAAATCATCCTGCCCCCACCCCCCACACCTTCTCTTATCTCTCAATGCGCATGTGTGTGTGTGTGTGGCGTGCACGCATGCTTGCATGTCTGTATCAATCACCTAATTGGATGATTTAGATGAGTATAATTAGTTATTTTGCAAAAGAAAGTACATTCCAGAGAGACGAGCTATCTTTAGACTCTAAGCATAAGCTTAATGATAGGTTCTGCTTCTGCTATAAATCTCAACGTGTCTCCTTAACGTTACTCTGTTTGTTAAAGAGCAATTCTCACCATAGAAGGTGTGTATTGAAACAAAAATATTTAAGCATACATAGAATTTCCTACCTAACAGGTGTCAAGCATCCAAAGAAACCTTTAAAGTTTGGAATGGTTTGAATCATGACTACTAATGTGAAATCTTGTTTTATGTGAACCATTGTGCCTATTACTGTGGAAGAATGGTAATCAGAATGCCAATATTGATGCACATATATTGCAAAAAAATTTTGAACACTATTTTTTTATACAAATCAGTATAAAGAGAAAAATGGGGAGTCCAACAATTTGTGTATGTACACGTGTTGTTGGGCAATATTGATTTCAAGGGAGACAAGATACAAATTCAGATCAAATAAAGGACATCATAATTGTCTCTGACAAGGACGAAACCATATTTGCTTAAAGGTGCTAAAGATATCTACATGCATCCTTTGTTTAAGGGATGGAGTGCCAAACCCAAGTGCGATTCATATCCTATCATCTCCTAACTGAGATACTTGCAAGTTTGGCAATTTGGCATATTATGTGTTCTTACATTACATAGCAATTGAATATCTCATTTGTTATAAAATTTGGGTGCCTGGCTGTTACACTTCAGGTGTGCAGGATAATTTCTCTAGTTAATCTTTTCTCCTTCAAAATTATGACATTTGATTAGATGATTATCATTGCCTCTTGACTAAAGTTCCTAACCGTCAAATTTTGGGGCAAAAGAAGTGTTTGATTCAGTGAGAATACCATTGTATTCAAATCTTTATTCACTCACCCTTCTATGTTGCAGTCTACTAACATGCTATTCTATATTTCTAATAAGGCAATGAGTGCAATGATATGCTTAGTAGTTTCATAGAAAGCTAACTGTATTAGCCAATGTTATTAAATCCAGTCCGAGCTTTGACTCGGACAAGACACCGGGTCAGTGGATTAGTGGTCCAACCGTCGGTTCAACGGTTGAACCGATGGGTCAATGCATAAAGTATAAAGTATAAAATTTAATAACCTGTTTATATCCAGAAATACAATAATAGTCCTGATAATATATATTCTAATACTGTAAGTATCAAAATACAAATGAAACATAACTATAATCTTATAAATATAAATAATTAGATTAAAATAATAGCATTAAATCATCAATAATTTTTTCTACTTCTATCAAAAAAAAATTCCATGATCCCACAAAGTGGGACATACGGTCACAGACTCACAGATCACGAGCAGCAGTCCACTGCTTCACCATGAGCAGTGATTAAATTTTTCTTTTTTTCCCTGTGCCATCCACAGCTTCCAACTCCGAATCCCACTATGGATGGAAGAGGAGGTGAAGGAGAGTGGGGGCTGAGCGGAGGGGAGGAGGCAGAGGGAGGGGATCTATATGGAGGAGGAGGAGGCGGCGGAGGGGGGAGGGAGCCGAGTAGAGGAGGAGGCGGAGAGAGGATGTCTCGGATGAGGAGAAGGAGGCAAAGGGGGTCGAGTAAAGGAGGAGGAGACGGAGGGAAGATGTCCTAGATGGCAGAGGAGGAGAAGGCAGAAAGAGGGGATCTATACGGAGGAGGAGGAGGAGGAGGCGGAGGGGGGAGGGAGCCGAGTGGAGGAGGAGGTGGAGAGAGGATGTCTTGGACGAGGAGAAGGAGGTGGAGGGGGTCGAGTAGAGGAGGAGGAGATGGAGGAAAGATGTCCCGCATGGCAGAGGAGGAGGAGGCGGAGGGGCCGAGGAGGAGGTGGAGGGGAGGTCCCGAATAGAGATAAGGAGGCAGAGAGGGTCGAGCGGAGGAGGAGGAGGTAGAGGAAAGATGTCCGAATGGCAGAGGAGGAGAAGGCGGAGGGGGGAGGGGGCCGAGCAGAGGAGGAGGAGGCAGAGGGAGGTCTCGGTCAATAGAGAAGGAGGCAGAGTGGGTCGAGCGGAGAAGAAGGAAGCGGAGGGAGGAGGTCGCGGATGGAGGAGAAGGAGGCGGAGGGGTCGATCTTGCGCCTATTCATTGGAGATTTAAAAAAAAAAAGGGTTACGTCGCTGTTACTCACCGGAGCTCCGATCGTACTCGTCGGCTCGTCTCCAGTCCCGACCATTGCCGTTTGCTCAATCCTCGTCCCCGTCGGCCCATCCACACTCTTCGTTCACTGCCACCGCTGCCGATTTGGTCATTGAGGAAGGAAGCCAGGAGCTTGGGATTGGGAAGTCAAAGACTCGAAGGTGAAGCCGAAGGGACGATCGGGACAGGAGATAAAATAAAATCGGATTTGCCTCGATCGAGTTTTATCGGGTTCGACAGTTCGCGGTCCAACCAATCGGTTCGCTCGAATTTCATCGGATTTTAAGCGCATCTGGTTCAATTAGGCAACCAGCCCAGTCCCTGGCTGGGTCACCGGGTTTCTGGGCCGATCGGCCGGATTGGACCGGGTTTAATAACTTTGGTATTAGTAATTTAATCTGCATATCATAATACATAGAAATAAAGTGTAATCAAATTGTGAAGTTTTTTTTTTTTTTTTTTGAGGCAAAAATTGTTAGGTGTTTGATAGAGGCCAACAACCCAATTGAACCAATTCTAAACCATCAACTGGATGAGGACCTCAATTAGGTCTACCCAACTCTGGACCTATGGTGCAGCCTTTCGCAATACCTCGTGCATGAGCCATGAACCATGGAGTGGTGGTTCCCTTCCAAGGAGCAAGGACCGTTCTATCAAACTGTCTAAGTGGGTCCTTCAGATTTTGAAATCTTATGGATATCCACCTTCCCACTTACACAAGGTGGTTGCATCTTGAGTCCAAGTAATTTCACAGCTATCTACTCTGAAGCAAACCTCTGTCAGTAAAATTATATTCAAAATAGATTAACTTATAAAAAGAAAAGTTTAGACTCAACCTAGCCTTTATTTGACAAAAGTAAATGCTCATTTTTCTAATATGAAGCAAAATTTTTAACATTGGCTTTTTAATAATCTTGGTGGGGATTTTAACTCATGTTTCTCTTCTTGAAAATAATGGTGGAATGACCTATTAGATAAAGGAAATGCACGAAGAAACACCAAGAATTGAACCTAGAACATTCCTCTTAAATGGAGGCGGCGTGCAACCATTGGCTTGCATCTTAGTTTGCCTGATGGAAAGCCAAAGGATTTTAGAATCATCAAACAAACCAAAAGTCCTCCACCTACATACAATGATTAAGATATTTCAATAAATTAAACCAAAATTATCTATCTTGTAGCACATTTACATCTATGTTTAATAGTTAGGTTACCCCAGTGATATGGTAAAAAGAACCAAAATGAAAAGTCTTGGTCAGTCTATTAATATCATATCAGCCTAAATCTTTTGAAATGAGAAAAGTCCATATTGTACGAACATTACATTCTTGAAGGTCGGATACAAACATATTGTTATCTTGTCCAAGATCAAAATGATGGTCCCAGTAGATCTCAATCTGCTTATGTTGGTCCAGAACCTGTAACATCACCTGAAACCACCATGTTAAGATCATAAATGCTTGACCACCATATATACTGACCTGACCAAATTACAACTTGTTGATAGACCTCAATTCTTAGACATCAATATGAATGCTAAAACTGGATCTTATGCCAATTTTTGACTAATTAGATGTATGTCCAGGACATCATATATTTACTTTTGATGGAAGGGGAGGACCAGGCCAGCATATGATTTTCCTATAGCCTATTACATCTGCTGTTATATTACTGTATTATAAAGTTTAGAAACAGTAAACACCATCAACATCATCTATATTATACAATTGAGAGAAGGCTGGTACGTTGAGTTTGTCTCTCCTTTTTAGATGTTTGTTGACATGTGGCCCATGGAAATGGAAAGTTCAATGAGGGATGCATACATCATGGTTACATGAAGCTGACATCACCATCCTTCCAACAATTAATAGTCAAAGGACCAGTCATCAGATCCAATCTTTTACCCTTCATATCAAAATGATCTTCTAATTCCTCTGGACCAGACTTTTGGAAATTTCTTTATTACCATCCATTCAAGTCCATCACCCATAGATTTTATCATTTTTTACGTGTAAGGAAGGCCAACTCACCTCCCTTTTGTCCCCCTCGTGACCTTGAACAACGTTTCTAGAACAAGTCGTTACATGCTTTGTTTCCTTCCAAATATATGAGCTCAAATGGAAGGGAAGCAAAAGAATAGGAAGGTGGGAGAATTTCCACAAATCTTTACGTGTACATTGTATCATGATGATGGGAATGATGAGGGGGTGGTGCACCTCTATAAATTCTAGCATCTGTTTTGTCCCTCACCAATCAAAATAACCATCATCATTTCTTGGCTTCTCTCTCTCTCTCTCTCTCTCTCTCGGAAGCCATAGCAAGAGCACCACCATCATCATGTCCACAACCACTGCTGTTGTGGGTGGGCTAGATCATGAGACCACCCCACCCTTTGAAAAACCCAGGTGCGTGCTGAAGAAAGTCCTTGCCGAACCCCGACATGAGGGTGAGGGAGCCATTGTTAGAAGAAGCATTGGAAGGTGATCTTATTCCATCCTTCTCTTCTCTCCTTGTTCACAAACTTGGTTACCACAATCTCATATGGGATTGTTGCATTTGGGCTTTTCAGGACGGACTTGAAGAATTTGGATCCTTTCATCCTGTTGGATGAGTTTTTTGGTGTGTGTGTGTGATATTTGTTCTTTTGAGTCATTCATGATCTGATTCTAGTTTTCTCGTATGGAAGATTGATGATTAAATTTGCTTTGTAAATGCTTTCTTAAATGCAGTTTCTAAGCCTGCTGGATTTCCTGATCATCCTCATAGAGGTTTGAGTCTTTGCTCATCTTTTGTTCCCTCTCGGTGTTAGATTTTCTTTGTTTCATGATCATTGGATGAAGTGAGTTCTTCTTTCTGTTCTGTAATAAATATATGCAGGTTTTGAGGCTGTCACATACATGCTGCAGGTAACAAAAATTCAGAAATAATTAATGGAAATTTAATCATAAGTGAAGCAAGAATTAGATGGATAGAATTTTACTAGCTTTGTTGCTTGCAATGGAATTCAGGGAGCTTTCAGTCACCAAGACTTCACTGGTCACAAAGGCACCATCAAGACTGGGGACTTGCAGGTGTGTCTTGGACAAACTCTAGTTTCAATCGACTATTCATATATTTCCTGCCTGTTTTCTGATAGAACACTGCATTCCAATCACTATGTTTATGCTTCCTCTTCTTCAGTGGATGACTGCTGGTAGAGGAATCATTCATTCAGAGATGCCTGCTGGTGAGGGAGTCAATCATGGATTGCAACTTTGGATCAACCTCTCCTCCCAAGATAAAATGTAACTGCCTCAAACCCAAGCCTGTTCCTACTTCTACTATTCCTTCTGAAGCTGAAATCACTTTGCTTTCTGAATCCAAAGCATCGAACCTCGATACCAAGAGCTACAAAGCAATGACATAAGCAGAATTGAGAAAGATGGAGTCGATGTCCGAATTATCGCAGGGGAAGCATTTGGAGTCAGATCACCGGTATACACCCGAACACCGACAATGTATCTGGATTTCACGCTGAAACCGGGAGCACAGGTCCACCAGCGCATCCCTGATTCTTGGAATGCCTTCGTCTACATCATCGATGGCGAAGGCGTCTTCGGGAACTCGAATGCATCCACTGTGACAAGCTATAATGCATTGGTGCTGAGCCTCGGAGACGGTCTCAGTGTGTGGAACCGGTCGGCGAAGCCTTTGAGGTTTCTTCTTTTCGGTGGGCAGCCATTGAATGAACCTGTAGTGCAGTATGGACCTTTTGTTATGAACACACAGGATGAGATAGAGCAGACCATTGAGGACTACCACCAGTGCAAAAATGGATTTGAGAAGGCTAAGCACTGGAAGTCTCAACCATAGCTCCATTAGAGTGGGACAAGAGAGCTCTAGTGGGTTTGGGCCCAAAGAGCATAAAATAGGTAGTGAGGAGGAAGTGTCAACACCCAACGATATGGATAGGGGATGGGAAATGGAGAGTTTCTAGAATCCTTGGGGATGCAGGTGGTTGGGTGGGATAGTGAAAGTAGGGTCATCATTGGTGAGGTGATTTTTTTCTTGGTCTCCAAGGGATTTTTGGCCTCATCATTTTGGAGGTGGAACCTTTTTTTACTGGTATAAGATATTGTTACTGTTATTAGTTGCTTTGGTATGTCTTTTTTTTTCTTGTGTTTTGGTTGGTGGAGGTGGTCTTGGTGGTTCTTCTGAGAGTTGGGCTCTGGATAACTTTTGCACCAAGAGCTGCCCCTCTAATTGTGGTCATGTAACAATTGTGAGCAATCCTTCTCTGGTTCTTATATGCTTAACCCTTGCATGATTAAGGCAAATTAAGAGGAAAACATATAATTTCTTGATTTACTCGTTACACTGTACTTGAACGTTTTACTGTTACCTGATCAAGGTAATATTGAGGTAAAAAAATAAAGTATAAGCAGTTCTATCAAGGATTTAGCACAAATCAAACTTTCAAGAATTTGCTTAGCTAAAATTTTTCCACTTACTCATATAGATGCTTATTTGTTGCAAATAAAGTGGATGCTTCAGTCTTTCAAGTTACAGTTATGAGTAGATAAAGAAATCTAGTTGCCCACACCAAAACAAGTGCTAAAAAAATTGTTGTTAGTCCACTATGAATGATCCCTGTTTTTTTTTTAATAGAACCAGAGGGATATATTTGATTAACAATCCTCAAATGGTTGGAGCATTTATACTCCTTTTTTATGTTTATTTACTCTTAATAATTCCATCAAGTTAATTTGTAAATAATGCAGCATTAGAAGTAGCTAATTCCATTTCATATCTCTAAGCTTCTAAGAGACAATGAAAACTATATCTTTTCCTTTTATCAACACTGAATTGAAAGGTCTCCTATTTTTCCAAATATCTTCATCTCAAGGACGATAACATGTAAGAAATCAGAATGATATACATGAAATTTGATCTCGGTAAGCATCCAATGAAAAGCGAATTTTAGTTTAACTTATCTGCAACACCATTGTATGTCTCCAAAATCCTACCATATCCTAGCTGGACCCATGTAACTAATATAATGAAGGTAATCATTCACTCCATCAAGGGAGACAAAACTTTTGACTCCTTTTTAACTTAACTTTACTCTAGAAGTTTGATTCTGAGTTAGATGAAGATTACAAATTTATTGCCTATAACATACTAGCAAACACCTAAAGTACTACTGTATATTTGAGTATGGCGATTAAACAGATGTAATTGGGGAAAGAGAAGGCTAGCATCTGAACAAAAACTACCAGTGCAGCAACTAGCTACAAACTGGAGATGTAGTACATATTTGGCTGCAGAACTTGTAATTATCAAGCTTTTTTTGTTTAATTTCTGTTTGCTTTATATTTTTTATGATAATGACATTTAAAGCTGCATCCTAACATTAGTTTGCACACCATACAGTGATTTTTGATTAGCCATGACTGGCCATAGACAGAGGTGACAGCAAGAAAAGTTTCAGAATAAACTGCAAATTAGCACCAAGTGTCATCCAGCTTTGCAAATAGTTTTCAGACGAAGGTTCTGTTAGAATGGTTAACATTTGCACCTCTAGCACAGACGTAGGTGTCTAGAAAGAAACGATCATCATGACAAAATTTATTTACAAAAAGCATTACTCTGCAACCATAATAGAAATATTTTCTTGCTTGGATTTTGCATTCAGTTAATGGCAACAGATATTTGTTTTTACCTCACTAGCGGGTTCAATAACTAAGATCCTGCTTGCTTTGGTTATAGAAGTAATTTGAAAGTCTTCACAGTGCTTGCAGTTAAAGCTTTCTGTTTTGTGTTTGAATAGGAATTTCAGTGAGAGACAGATAGAATAATGTATTTGAACCATTTTATCAAAGTCATTCTTCTCATTAAAACTTATTTGGCATTCGGACTCATCATGCAGCTGTACCCTTTCCATAAAACAATCAACAGTCGCATGATTTTTTTTTTTTTTTTGGTTCTTCTAAAACATCATGCTTGCAGCAATCTGTACTGTCTTTTAGGGAAAACTAAATCCTGAAGAAAGCTCAATTACAGGAAATTAAGCAGCTAATAAGCAAGTTATAGAATATATGATATTGTCTGATGGTAAGAATACTTTGTTAAATTATGTGGTGATTCAGTGGTATTTCTCCTTTCTTTTTCTTTCAAAGCTAATCTTAACCTCTTGAGAGACTGCTTCAAACAATAACTTTAGAAAGAGAGAGACAGCGAGAGAAAGAGATTCCTAGAAACTTATTGTGGAACTCCCTTATAAGCACGCCAAAGGTAGTCCTAGTGTCCACAGAGCAGTGAATCATCTACTAAATGCAGCAGCGAAAAAAAAAAAAAAAAATTCTACTTACTGCTATAGCCATAGAGCTAATGCAGTATGTAAGAATATTTGTTATGATATCTATCATTGCTGACCTTGGCATCTTGCAGTATAATGGCTGGATTTCTCCATTCAACTTCCCTTTTTTGCCTAATCTATTTCTAATAATACTCCATGAGCCTTTTATTAGAAAATACTTCATCAACCTTTCAACATTTCCTTATATAGAACCTCAATTTTAGATACCTTGATCCTTGTTAAGCCCATTTGCTGTGGAACGGCTTATATTCTTCTTAAAAATCTCTAGTACAGCTAAGAACAAATAGAACCGGTCTTTGGTCATCCTCATGAAATTATCTAAATTGCCCCCACTAATTTGATAAGTATGTCTGATTCCTCTTGCTATGCATGAAAACACTTAATCAGTTGACATAAATAAGAATTTCATGTAAGGAGGAGTAGTAACCATATATGACTACATTTCAAAGAAAGAATGTTATATATGGAATCAAATTTAAGCCTGTAAAAACCTGCTTTTTTTTTTTTTTCCTCTGTGGAATCTGTAACCATTTCTTTTAGTAAATAGAAGAATTAATGCTATTAAAAGAAAATATTTTGGTTACCTTTCCAAATATAATATTTGTGCTTTCATTCAAGACTCTATTATTGGAGATTCTCTTCACTTTAGGGTTGAAAATAATAGACAATGATATAAACATTATACCCTAAATAATATAGCATCTTCAGTATATAATGTACGCTAGAATTCATATTTCAAATTACAAAGTTTCTACTATCTACATATTGATAGCTTTCTACACTACATATATCGAAAGCTTTCTACACGACATATTGATAGCTTAGCGTACAAGTCATTAAACCATCAACCCAGCCATTATGTCAATTTGGTGGCATATAGTGGTAGTACAGTTCATCAGTTGCACTCCCAATAAACTGAAGGCCATCAACTTGGGTCCCTGCAAGCTAAAGCTTGGAGGGCCCCAAACACATTGCATGAGAACTTAACACTCCAGTGGTACCAAATTTAGCAATATAACCCTAACAATATGAATGACTGACAATTTTACTAATACAAAAGCATGCCTATAAAAATTTTCCTACCTTGGCAATGATGCCTGCAAATTTTACTTTAATGGTAACTTTGACAACTAAACCAACTAGGATACGTGTTTGATTCCTAGGTCAATGCGGTGGCAACAAAGTGACACCTTAATTATATTGTTTTCACTCTCCAATTCAAACCTCTCTAATAGCCAAACTATTTTATGGATGAGCCAATCCTTAGTAATTTGAGATATTTACTTATAATAAGCACAAAATAGGCTATCATAATCCCAGACTTGGAGAGACAACCTATTTTAATTAGAATTTTAAATGAAACCTATTTTAATTAGAATTTTAAATGAAAATCTAGTCTAGCAAACCAATGCTTAGGCATCCAAATGATAACTGATATAATTAGGATTCTCAACCACCAGAGCCCAATCTAAAGTATTAGCTACAATCCATGGTTGATAATCAACTAAATAAACTCCTAAAGCAATTAAGGATGTTAGCGATTATTAGTAAGAAATTTTATTACAATGAAACTAGCTCCTAACTATTACCAATCAAAAATTACTCTAATCCAAACTATTAACTAAAATACAAATTTATTAATGAAATATGATATTGCCTGCTTGGGTAGACTGAGAATTCAGTCCATTCAAACTATTCACATAATGTATATATACTGCAAATAAAGGCTTATAAGTGGCAATTCACATATTTGGTGGTCTCTTATTTATCCATCAAATCAATATTAAATTGAAAGATATTGATTAAACTAGTGTAGAAAAGTATATGATAGAACAAATAAGTTGAAAGTTTACCTTATAGATTATGATCTACACATCTTGAAAAATGGATAGATCTAAATTCATTAGGTTTTGATGATCTGATCATAATTAAATATAGTACTATATTATCTAAACTATCTGTTTTAATACCTACTTGGTGATCTGATTAGAGACCACCAAAATACATGAATATTGGTTGCTTGGTCTTTCTTATTGTTGCTCAGATATAGATAACCCAAGAGGAAGGGAGAATTAGATTTTTCAAATACTTATATTGTTAGATGTATGCCCCAGAATCTAATCAGATAGATACATTAATTCTATTTAGGATATAATTTTATACTTGACTTAATTAATTAAGATAATTAATTTCATTCATGTAGTATATGTGTCCATGAATTGTCTAGAGAATTAATAAGATGATGATACATATTTTCAAGAGTTAAAAATTTGAAGTATGTGTTATTGATGGTTAATTCTCAAATTACTTCTGATCGAAGGATCATCAAGGGAATGGTGATTGATCCGATAAGATTGGTGCATAGATCGCTTTCCTTAGGATAGACGAGTCTCAAGTCTACAGTGTGGAGATATTGGAGCAAGAGTGTAGGTGGTTGTTAGAGAACAACAGTACTGAGCGTGATCAATACGAGAAGTCATTTGGATGTCACTCACTTATCAGTGACATTCTCGATGCTGTAGTTGTGTAAGTAGTTCTTAGACCTACAGTGTCTCGACTATTCATAGTGAGATTGCTGTAGTTGGACTACATCATAACTTGATCTTCTAGCCATATGGAGTCTTAAGGTGTATGTTGGCTACAATAGGTTCATTGTAGGAATAGGATGTACACCTAGATGGGATCTATTGATCTTATTAGTAAAAGAGTAGTCTTATGTGATTTATAAGATTGAGTTTGGAAGATCTTGGCCAAGACAATGTGAATAATGAAAAAGAATTTCTATCTGATTTCATAAATGAACTCAAGTCGAAAAAATCTTATATATGATAGATGATGGAATTTGACAAATTTTTTATAATCTTCATCTTGTCAGGACTCATGATAGAAGAACTAAATCACATAGTAACTACACCTAAAGGTTCATTCTTCTATTCTGCTGGATTACCACTATATGTTACTAGACATCACTGATGGATTGTAGAACTAACGAAAATTATTTTAATAGTCAATAATTTTTGATTGGTGAGTCAAAATTATTTTAATTCATTGAAAAGAGTTTCAATGATATTTTGATGGAGATCAAAATATATCTCACTATCAGACAGAATAGAACCTATTGGTTCACACATAAAAGAAGTCTTGATTGATCGAAAAGAGTCCTATTGAATTGGGACTCTGTCAAATTGTAAATGATCTTAATTATCAATTTGATTGATGATTAGTGTTAAATATAAAAGTTATGTTAAAAACTTGCTAAGAGTTAGCAAGTTATAGGAGGACTATATTATAATTATTATAAATTATTTGATTTTATCAAATATTAGGATTAGATCTTAATCAGATTAAATCAGATTTAATTTGATTAATTTTGGTTGGAGTTTGACTCAAATTAGGTTT
This sequence comes from Elaeis guineensis, assembly GCF_000442705.2. Classification (NCBI taxonomy): domain Eukaryota; kingdom Viridiplantae; phylum Streptophyta; class Magnoliopsida; order Arecales; family Arecaceae; genus Elaeis; species Elaeis guineensis. The sequence goes on along the minus strand of NC_026001.2, from coordinate 68,550,957 downwards.
CATAAGTCTAATGAGATTAGACCTATTGAACACTTGACCCAAACCTATCTAGATTAGGTTCGACCTAATCTTTACCTATGTTTGTTTTGGATTAGGTCTTAGTCAAATTAATCAGATTTAATTTGATTAGATATGATTTTAATTTGATGTAGATTGAATTTCATTAGTCTAATGAGATTGGACTTAATCTAATCTAAATAGGAATTCAATCTTGATTTGGATTTGGACTTAATCCTTGACCAAATCAAACAAGGTGATTAGATCTTAAAACCCCATGCCCTATGAAATTTCTCATGCCCAAGGTCTTCACAAAGAATTGGTTTTCATGTTGGAAAGGTGGATTGGCGTGGAGAAAATTAAGGAAAGGAGGGTGTGGGTGGCTAACAAGGGAGAGAGTCCCATCCTAAACCAGCTCTATCTCTACGTTTCAAAACCCTAACTAACTCTCTTTTAAATAGAGAGATAAGTGTGGCCGCCCCCCTACTTGATAAGATCAAGCAAAGGGGCATGAGATAGGGTGATGGCGTGAGGGCTCTTGGATGTTGGATGAAGGATGGCGCAAGTTCTTCAATGTGAAGATGGCATGCACTTCAAAGAGGTGGATGCCTTTTTCCCCCTTATCCTTTCTTTCTTACAATGGTTGTTAGAAAACTCCTTTCCTCTCTCTCTTGTCCAAGAGTTGGACATATCTCCCTCATCCTCTGTAGGAACCAGATCTAGGGTTTCAGGGTTAGATCTTGAAACTTTTTCAAGATCATACAGCGAAAGGCTAAAATAAATCAAAATTTATTTTCTAAAATCAGAGAATCCCTAGATCTAAGATCCTATTACATGATTATTATATAGTATTAAATCAAAAATTAAAATATATAAATATAGCATGAACTACATGTTGATCATATCAACATGTTTCTATACTACATCTAATGTATGTATTAAATAATAGATCAGATCTATTACCTTGCAAGTTAGACGTTCTAACCTCGCTGATCCGGACTTAAGGATGATGTTGCAAGCTGCACACGCATCCGGCCTCTAGGAGTCGTCCACACGAGCCCACGAATCTCGATCAGAAGTCTCACTTCAGGAAATCAGCACAGTATGCTAGTACTGTGCTGATCCTTCTTTGATGGTTGATCAGGTGCCTCCTTCTTCTTGATTTGGACTCTTCCAAAGATAGAAAGTAAAAGGAGGAGTTTCAGATCTGAGACACTCTCAGAAAACTCAAGATGGAGGGAGGAAAGATATGAAAACAAATAATCCTAGAAGAAGACCCTCTTCTTCTTCTCGTTTCTCTCTCTAGACACCCTAACTTGTGTCTTTTATATCTCCACGACCCAAAGATCTTTCTCTCTGATTTTTGGATGGCTCATCTCAAATCTCTGTCTTCTCCAAAAATTTCATAAAGAAACTCATCTTATATAGAGAGATATGATAGAGTCATTGTCTAGGTCAAATACCTAGTCAAGGCTTATCCAAACATGGCAAGATAAGGGGCGCCCAACTCTTGAGCACCTCCTCCTTATTTTCGTGCATGGATCACCAGAAAAGGGTGCACAATGTATACCCTAAAAGCCACAAAAATTCCAAAAAAAAATTGGATAAATTCGGTGCAAAATTGAAAGAGTTTTGGATTTCTAAAACTCTATCTCATAGAATTCGAAATCCAAACTTATTCCTTTTTTATTTGATCCAAACCACCTTCCATGTAAGAAAGAAGAGAGGAGACCTTTTGTGAACGTGAGAGAGACCTGGGAGAGGGCTTTTGTCGCACAAAATAAGAGGAGATTGGCATTGAATGAGAGGGCGTGGGGAAGGCTTATATGGTGCAAGGTGGAATCCTAGTCTTACTAGGATTCTATCTTATGACTTGTTTTAATTTGATTTCTCAAACCAAATCAAACCAAAATTAGATCAACCAAATTAAAATAGGTCTTAACCCAATTAAGAACCTAATTTAATCAGATTAAATTATATTTAAATCTGATTTAATTTTTTAATCAAATTAGAAATTAGATTGACCCAAGTCCTAGTTGAACTAGGACTAGTTTTTCCTTGCACTTGGCTTATCCAATAAACCAATTGGACTTGATCCAATCAAGCCCAAATCAAATTTAATTAAATTATATTTAATTAGACTTAATCTCATCCCATTGGCTTAATCAAATTAAGCCAATCAGTAATCGAATTGCTAATTGATCCTCCTACAACACTTGCACTAGGTTAAATGCCAATCGTATTGATCATTTAACCCTAGAATGATTTTTAATTGTTGATCAACCATCCGATCGGATCATGAACTCTAATGTGTGTGACCTCATAGGTCCGAACCTAAGCCGGTAGCATAGGAACAAATTCTTGTACCAATCGAAGTGACAATCTAGCAATGGTACCCGACGACCGGATAGGTCGAATGTGTAGAACAACATCCTTAGAACCTGTCACGCCCCCGACCCGAGATTTGAATCGAGGGTCATGGCAACCGCCGCATACTTATAGAATACTTTTTCCATAAGCATGCAAGGCATCTCATCATGATATCTTCACAAACAGTTAAATAATTTTTTTTTTATTCAATAATCAAACCTTAATTCAAATAACAAATCAAAACTTAGTGTTCAAAAGAAAGTAAATGTCTGACAAAGTCAACACTAAAACAAAACTAAAAGTCTTGAATCAATTCTGAGAAAAATCCTAAATCAATGAGTTAACTCCATCTCTAATCGCTCTCCCAACCGAAATCCCACATCATGCTAATTTTCTGGATCTGTAAGAAAAACATAAAACTTATCATGAGCTAAATAGCCCAGTAAGCAGAGTATACTTTTAACTGAATAATCAGGCAAATAATACTATGCATCACAAATCAATATGTAATTTCATGAAATCATAATCATACTGTCAATCATATAAAAGTCAATTCATCATAATTTTCAATTATGCTTTTCTTCTTAAATTCATCAATTTCTTAAATTCTTCTTACCAACCATGACTATGACCACATTATCCCTGTGGCAGGGTCATAATACCGCGTATCTGCTTGCGGTGGGCTGCGAATCATCTGGCAGCCAAGTCCTTTGGAACCGCTGGTCTAACTGGCGGTTTTGTCGCTGGTCTATCTGGCGACATGTCGCTGGTCTCACTGGCGACATAAATCCTCAGGACAGTCAATTGCCAACGTATATGCCCCCAGTGGCAGGGTCCTCAACATAGTCAGGTTGTCAATTTCATATTGTCTTCCAATTTATATATTATTTTCAAGAATAATAAAATTAATTGATATTCGAGTCAAATCAATTATAACATACTTTGAGATCATGTATCATCATAATAATTGCTCAACAAATAACTTCAATCATAAATAATTTTCTACAATTAACTTTCATCATAAATAATTTTCAACAATTATTTCAATAAATAATTTCAATCGCAAGCATGCATAAATTTATTTAATTCATAATTTACCAGATAAATTCAGTAAAAGTAAACACTACTTACCTCAAACGTATTTCAATAAATCCACATAATTCTATAAATTTTTTTCCAAAAATTTTGTTCGTAGATCATATCGCGATATCCCATGATCAAATATCCACAATCCTATACAGAATCAATTTCAATAATTAGAAAGAATACGAATACCATATTTCAACGGTTTAGATTGGATCCGATCATCTAATTTTATCTAATCAAAATCTAATTAGGACCTAAATGATCCAAAGTTTGACTATCAGATCAAATCAGATTCGAAGTGATAGGATCGAGGTTTCTTCATCGATTTCATAAAATCAAGTGGAGAGAGAAAATCAGAGGAGAGAGAATTCATGAGGTACAATTCGAATTGATCAAGTGACACAATCCAACATTACGATTGGTCCAATATCTCAATTGGTGAAATCAAGCATGATCAAATCAAGTCATGGCTAGATCGAAATCATGGATAATCAAATCTAAAGATTCATGGTCTGATTAAGGTCGGTGCCAGTACGCTGTCTGACAATCATGGATCAGGATTCTTCATTAGAATCAGATCAGGACTATTGAAAGAAATTTCTTCATTCACTAACTTTTTTTTTAGAGAGAGAATCAATTAAGAGAGAGAATATTTTAGAGAGAGAAAATTCTAGAGAGAGAAAATTTTAGAGAGAAAAACTCATCTTGAATTCTTCAGACAATATGATTCAATAAATTCTGATCGATCAGATCAAATCATGCTAAAATTATCATGTGGATAATTCAATAAGATCATGAGAAATAAAATCTAAAAATACCTGATCTGATCAAAGTGGATATCAGTGTACCGTCCGACGATCACGGATCAAAAATCCATCACGAGGATCATTTAAATTCATCATCATTCTTCTCAAAATTTTAGAAATCTTAGGAGAGATAATCTAGAGAGAGAATTCTAGAGAGAGAAAGTCCAATTCTAGAGAGAGAAAATACTAGTTCAGGCTGAAGAGAGAGAGGGAAGAGAGAGAAACTCTCTTTCTCATATTTCATTATTTATATCATTATTTATTAATTTAATAATTTTTCTTTTCTTTTCTTTTCTCTCTCTCTCTCTCTTTTTTTTTTCTTTTCTTTTTCTTCATGGAAAAGAGAGGAGAGAAAATCCTATTTATTATTATATTATTATTATTTTATTTTTCTTTTTCTTTTTTTTCCTTTTCCTTTTTCTTTTCTTTTTCTTCTTTTTCTTTTCTTTTTTTTTTTTCTTTTCCTTCTTCTTCTTTTCTTTTCTTTTTCTTTTCTTTTCTTCTTCTTTTCTTTTTTTTTCTTCTTCTTCTTCTTTTTCTTTTTCTTCTTCTTCTTCTTCTTCTTCCTGCGCCGGAACAGAGGACTCTTGGTCCTCAGGCTTTGAACGATCGTTCGAGCCGCTGCTGCCACGGCGGAGGCCGGCGGCCGACGGGCCATCTCCCTCGGTCACGGAGGAAACAGGGCCGACGGTCAATTCTGATTGCCGGCGCCGGAGATTTCACGAAAAATAAGCCCCAAAAACAGAGTCTTTTCCCGACCAAAAATCGGCGATGTTCGTCGCCGGCCACCGCGCACAAACGCATGGGGGAAAGAGGAAGGAAGGGAGGAAAAAGAGAAGAACTTACCTCGGCCTCTTGGGACCTCGTCGGAGAGAAAACACGGCGAGAACCCAACTGTGCCCGCGGCTCTTCTTCGAGAAAATCGGAGAGAAAAAGAGGGGAAAAGAGTCGATGGATCGATTCTAAAGAGAGGGGTCTTCTTATAGGAACTCCTAGGACTCCGAGGGGTCTTAGGAGTTCGATTCTTGCTCGGATTTAGCCGGAGAAGGAGACTCCTATCGGGAGTCTTCTTCCCGATTCTGAATTCCTCTGTTTTCTGTTTTTTTTTTTGTTTGTTTGGGCTGGCGGGCTATCACAATCTTTCCCTCTAAAAGAAATTTCGTCCTCGAAATTTTTCTTGCTTGAGTCTTCATAGTTTCTTACTTGAATCTCATCCTCAAATATTTCAAAATTCTAATTCTTAATACAATTCATTCTTAAATCATTTCATAAGGAAAAAGTCAATACATTAATATCAACTGATACGGAACCATTCATTTTCTTATTCATCAAGATCAACATCTCAAAGATTTTCAATATTTTCAAGATTTCAAAATTATGATCTCATTTCCTGTAAAAATCATATTCAATATCTCATGACTCAAATTAAAATCAAATCTATCTCTTGTGAATAGAAGAGGATCAATGTCTCTATTCTTGCATAAGAACTTCATTCATCATCATCATTCATTTTATTTCAAAATATTAATCACTCTTAATTTCAACCCATCATAAGATAGGAAATCATACTTCTATGAGTCATATGATGACATCCTAACCAATCAAAATTCAAAAATATTTTCTCTTATTCGTACTTTCAAAGGTTGAAGATTTATCATTTCAATCTCATTCTCGAGCTTTTGATATTTTAATTCTCGATACAACTTTATCATTAAGTTATTTCATAAAGATCAATATCACCATTGTTGATTGAATCAATATCACTATTTCTAGTCATCAAAATTTTCTTACTCAAACCCTCAAACTCTTAAATATTCTAATTCTTGAACAAATTTTATCATTAAGTCATTCCATAATAAAAATCAATAACTCAAAAATTGATCTAAATCAAAACTATATTTTTCTTATAATCAAAATCAATATCTCTATTCTAAGTAAGTATATCAATTTTCTTTATCTAAACATTAACAACTCTTAATTAATCGATTCATTATCAAATTATGAATAACTCCAATCTATCTTTTGTAGAACAATCGTCAATATCAATAGATAACCTCAATCTTTTTCATTCAGTCTGAGAAATAATAATGATCAAAAGAGTTCTAACTTCAAATTTCATTATACTCTGGAGATAATTATTTGAGTATACTAATCTAAGATCAAAATCATCATTCGATAAACGATCTCAAATTCTTCCTAATAAATAAGAATTATAAATTTAATTCTAGGATAGAGAAAATTTATCTTTAAATATTCTAAATCTAAAATTAAAAATCAAAGGTCCACTCATCCTAGAATTAGGATGCTAATTATTTTTGTAGTATAGTAGGTGGAAGCTCTACTTTTAAAAATCACATTAGGATATCCAAAATAATTCAAAATTTTAAAATATTATTCTTTCTAATATAATAAATTTCTTGTATCAAACCATATCATCTATCATAATTTTTAACTCAAAGAGTCAACATTCTTGACTTACTCAAAGTAATCCAGATTACCATGCTTCCGCTGCGCACTCTGATCTAACAATCAAAATTTTTTAGGTTCACCAAAAAAAAAGTTTGATCAAATTATTTTTTTACCTTATCAATAGAAAAGATCTAAATTTTCAAATTTCAATTGAAATCAAAGATTAACTTTCGATTCTCATTCATACTTTACTGGTGTACAATAATCTTGATTAACCCTTGAGTCCAATATCATATTTAAACCATCATATAGATTTACTATAATCAATATGAATCAAATCTAATTCTCATATCAATTCAATTCGATAATTTTCAAACCAAAAATCTTTATAAGTCAAATTAATGAAAAAAAAAAAAATCCTTCGATGCTCCACCAAATTGGACATAATCAGAATATATAAGAATTTCAAATCATTATTTTTTTCTAAAATTTTATCATCAGGATCTTCAATATCTATCAAATATCCTTTCATAACAATCATACAAGCTTCAAAAAAAATCAAATCTTCATTTAATAGTAGATTCAATTAGGGACCTTATTAACAAAAGCAAAGGAACTCCATATCAATTTCTAAATCCAAAATTTTTAAATTATAAATTCACATGGATCCCTTAATCTGAAATAAATATAAATCAGATCTTAATCTAAAAAATATCAACCTCAACAATAATATCAGAAAATCTCTTGATCAACTTAGATACGAAGTCTTTAAATTAAAATTTCATACACATCATGTAGTCTCTAAGAGACATAATAAGATCTATTTTCTAGATCTAAGGATGATGATTAAAGATTCCAGTATGATGAATATTCTACAACCTCATAATCGATTTCATCAATAAGAAATAGGTTCTTTGCAATATCCTCAAATATGCATTCATCCTAATATGCCACTTTATATATAATCCACATACCAAATTCAATTTCGATAAATATTCAATCAAGCATCATAAAAGATTTTCTTAGTCCATCCTGGAACAATATTTTATTATCAAATCTTTATCTTGCAATAATAGTCAACTTCTCAACTAAAAGTAATATCATAGTATTATTCTCACATCGAATTTGAACTTACGATTCACTTGAATAACCATGATCAAATTAATAACCATAATACACAATAAAATTTATGTCAATCCTTTTGTAATTACTTTCGATCAAGATCTAACTAATCATATCATGATCAATAGACATCCATCATATTTCAAATTCTATATGTTATAATCTATTGTGATCCTTTCATACATAATCTCAATGTTTAATCAAAATTTATAAATATTTCTCTCACTACAATCATTAAAGATCTACACTATAATGTCCCTGGTGTCTATCCACTTACACCCATTCTATATCTGATTCTATGTTTCATAATTCATTCACTTATGCTCTGATACCATATTAATTGTCACGTCCCCGACCAGAATTTGAATCGAGGGTCATGGCAACCGCCGCATACTTATAGAATACTTTTCCCATAAGCATGCAAGGCATCTCATCATGATATCTTCAAAACAGTTAAATAAATTTTTTTTTTATTCAATAATCAAACCTTATTCAAATAACAAATCAAACTTAGTGTTCAAAAGAAAGTAACTGTCTGACAAAGTCAACACTAAAACAAAACTAAAGTCTTGAATCAATTCTGAGAAAAATCCTAAATCAATGAGTTAACTCCATCTCTAATCGCTCTCCCAACCGAAATCCCCATCATGCTAATTTTCTGGATCTGTAAGAAAAATATAAAACTTATCATGAGCTAAATAGCCCAGTAAGCAGTGTATACCTTTAACTGAATAATCAGGCAAATAATACTATGCATCACAAATCAATATGTAATTTCATGAAATCATAATCATACTGTCAATCATATAAAAGTCAATTCATCATAATTTCCAATTATACTTTTCTTCTTAAATTCATCAATTTCTTAAATTCTTCTTACCAACCATGACTATGACCACATTATCCCTGTGGCAGGGTCATAATACCGCGTATCTGCTTGCGGTGGGCTGCGAATCATCTGGCAGCCAAGTCCTTTGGAACCGCTGGTCTAACTGGCGGTTTTGTCGCTGGTCTATCTGGCGACATGTCGCTGGTCTCACTGGCGACATAAATCCTCAGGACAGTCAATTGCCAACGTATATGCCCCCATTGGCGGGTCCTCAACACAGTCAGGTTGTCAATTTCATATTGTCTTCCAATTTATATATTATTTTCAAGAATAATAAAATTAATTGATATTCGAGTCAAATCAATTATAACATTCTTTGAGATCATATATCATCATAATAATTGCTCAACAAATAACTTCAATCATAAATAATTTTCTACAATTAACTTTCATCATAAATAATTTTCAACAATTATTTCAATAAATAATTTCAATCGCAAGCATGCATAAATTTATTTAATTCATAATTTATCCAGATAAATTCAGTAAAAGTAAACACTACTTACCTCAAACGTATTCAATAAATCCACATAATTCTATAAATTTTCTTCCAAAAATTCTGTTCGTAGATCATATCGCGATATCCCATGATCAAATATCCACAATCCTATACAGAATCAATTTCAATAATTAGAAAGAATACGAATACCATATTTCAACGGTTTAGATTGGGTCCGATCATCTAATTTTATCTAATCAAAATCTAATTAGGACCTAAATGATCCAAAGTTTGACTATCAGATCAAATCAGATTCGAAGTGATAGGATCGAGGTTTCTTCATCGATTTCATAAAATCAAATGGAGAGAGAAAATCAGAGGAGAGAGAATTCATGAGGTACAATTCGAATTGATCAAGTGACACAATCCAACATTACGATTGGTCCAATATCTCAATTGGTGAAATCAATCATGATCAAATCAAGTCATGGCTAGATCGAAATCATGGATAATCAAATCTAAAGATTCATGGTCTGATTAAGGTGGGTGCCAGTACGCTGTCTGACAATCATGGATCAGGATTCTTCATTAGAATCAGATCAGGACTATTAAAAGAAATTTTTTCATTCACTAACTTTTTTTTTAGAGAGAGAATCAATCAAGAGAGAGAATATTTTAGAGAGAGAAAATTCTAGAGAGAGAAAATTTAGAGAGAGAAAACTCATCTTGAATTCTTCAGACAATATGATTCAACAAATTCTGATCGATCAGATCAAATCATGCTAAATTATCATGTGGATAATTCAATAAGATCATGAGAAATAAAATCTAAAAATACCTGATCTGATCAAAGTGGATGTCGGTGTACCGTCCGACGATCACGGATCAAAAATCCATCACGAGGATCATTTAAATTCATCATCATTCTTCTCAAAATTTTAGAAATCTTAGGAGAGATAATCTAGAGAGAGAATTTTAGAGAGAGAAAGTCCAATTCTAGAGAGAGAAAATACTAGTTCAGGCTGAAGAGAGAGAGGGAAGAGAGAGAAACTCTCTTTCTCATATTTTATTATTTATATCATTATTTATTAATTTAATGATTTTCTTTTCTTTCTTTTCTCTCTCTCTTTTTTTTTTCTTTTCTTTTTCTTCATGGAAAGAGAGGAGAGAAAATCCTATTTATTATTATATTATTATTATTTATTTTTTTTTTCTTTTTTTTCCTTTTTCTTTTCTTTCTTTTTCTTTTTTTCCTTCTTCTTTCTTTTTCTTTTTCTTTTCCTTCTTCTTCTTCTTCTCTTTCTTTTTCTTCTTCTTCTTCTTTTCTTCTTTTTCTTCTTCTTCTTCTTCTTCTTCCTGCGCCAGAACAGAGGACTCTTGGTCCTCAGGCTTTGAACGATCGTTCGGGCCGTGCTGCCACACGGAGGCCAGCGATCGACGGGCCATCTCCCCCGGTCACGGAGGAAACAGGGCCGGTGGTCAATTCCGATCGCCGCGTCGGAGATTTCACGAAAAATAAGCCCCAAAAACAGGAGTCTTTTCCCGATCAAAAATCGGCGATGTTCGTGCCGGCCACCGCGCCACAAACGCAGGGGCAGAAGAAGGGGGAAAGAAGAAGAAAAAGAAGAAGAAGAAGAAGGAAAAGAAAAAAAAAAAAAAGAAAAGAAAGAAGAAGGAAAAGAAAAGAAAAGAAAAGAAAAAGAAGAAAAAGAAAAAAAAAAAAAAGAAAGAAAAAAAAAATAATAATAATAATAATAATAAATAGGATTTTCTCTCCTCTCTCTTCCATGAAGAAAAAGAAAAGAAAAAAAAAAGAGAGAGAGAAAAAGAAAAGAAAAGAAAAATTATTAAATTAATTAATAAATAATGATATAAATAATAAAATATGAGAAAGAGAGTTTCTCTCTCTTCAGCCTGAACTGGTATTTTCTCTCTCTAGAATTGGACTTTCTCTCTCTAGAATTCTCTCTCTAGATTCTCTCTCCTAAGATTTCTAGAATTTTGAGAAGAATGATGATGAATTTAAATGATCCTCGTGATGGATTTTTGATCCGTGATCGTCGGACGGTACACTGACATCCACTTTGATCAGATCAAGTATTTTTAGATTTTATTTCTCACGATCTTATCGAATTGTCCACATGATAATTTTAGCATGATTTGATATGATTGATCAGAATTTGTTAAATCATATTGTCTGAAGAATTCAAGATGAGTTTTCTCTCTCTAAAATTTTCTCTCTCTAGAATTTTCTCTCTCTTGATTGATTCTCTCTCTAAAAAAAGGTTAGTGAATGAAGAAATTTCTTTTAATAAGTCTGATCTGATTCTAATGAAGAATCCTGATCCATGATTGTCAGACAGCGTACTGGCACCCACCTTAATCAGACCATGAATCTTTAGATTTGATCATCCATGATTTCGATCTAGCCATGACTTGATTTGATCATGATTGATTTCACCAATTGAGATATTGGACCAATCGTAATGTTGGATTGTGTCACTTGATCAATTCGAATTGTACCTCATGAATTTCTCTCCTTCTGATTTCTCTCTCCACTTGATTTTATGAAATCGATGAAGAAACCTCGATCCTATCACTTCGAATCTGATTTGATCTGATAGTCAAACTTTGGATCATTTAGGTCCTAATTAGATTTTAATTAGATAAAATTAGATGATCGGACCTAATCTAAACCGTTGAAATATGGTATTCATATTCTTTCTAATTATTGAAATTGACTCTGTATAGGATTGTGGATGTTTGATCATGGATATCGCGATATGATCTACGAACAGAATTTTTGGAAGAAAATTTATAGAATTATGTGGATTTATTGGAATACGTTTGAGGTAAGTAGTGTTTACTTTTACTCAATTTATCTGGTATATTATGAATTAAATAAATTTATGCATGCTTGCGATTGAAATTATTTATTGAAATAATTGTTGAAAATTATTTATGATGAAAGTTAATTGTAGAAAATTATTTATGATTGAAGTTATTTGTTGAGCAATTATTATGATGATATATGATCTCAAAGAATGTTATAATTGATTTGACTCGAATATCAATTAATTTTATTATTCTTGAAAATAATATATGAATTGGAAGACAATATGAAATTGACAACCTGACTGTGTTGAGGACCCCGCCAATGGGGGCATATACGTTGGCAATTGACTGTCCTGAGGATTTACGTCGCCAGTAAGACCAGCGACATGTCGCCAGATAGACCAGCGACAAAACCGCCAGCTAGACCAGCGGTTCCAAAGGACTTGGCTGCCAGATGATTCGCAGCCCACCGCAAGCAGATACGCGGTATTATGACCCTGCCACAGGGATAATGTGGTCATAGTCATAGTTGGTAAGAAGAATTTAAGAAATTTATGAATTTAAGAAGAAAAGTATAATTGGAAATTTTGATGAATTGACTTTTATATATGATTGACAGTATGAATATGATTTCATGAAATTACATATTGATTTGTT
>NC_026001.2:68519682-68538247 GCF_000442705.2 Elaeis guineensis | reverse complement strand
CATAACTTATCAAAGAAGGAGTCCTAAAGGAGAAAGGATTGACACCTAACTACGCACCCATATACACCCACGCCTACACCCAATGTGGAGTGGCAACAACCAGTACCCCAGCTAGTGTTGGTCGATCATAAAGGAAAAAGAGTCTCAGTAAAAGTGAACTCTAAGGATCTAATCGAAATATGGGTCAATTCGAATCTGATTCAAAATAACTTTGAATAGGTTGTTAATCTTAAACTATTTAGAATTTAGGATCAAGTCTAATATAAATTTATGAATCCAATTAAGTCTAATTAAATCAGATCTAATTTAAAATTAATTAATATTTAAATTCAATCTCTCATAGACTCCTTGGATCAAAGATCAAATCTCGTTCATCTTTGGAATTGAACTTGAACCTCATGTCTAGTACTGGCTAGACATAGTCAACTATTTAATCTCATATGACCCATAACTTAATTCTTAATCAAGTTAATCTATTTGTTCAATCAAGTCACATACTTTCAAATTGAATATATAGACTTAGGTCAATTCTTTCCTACATTGCTTGATTTTGTGCGTGACTCCATAGGTTCGAACACTAAGTCGGTAGCATTGAAATCATTTTCTATACTAATCGAAGTTACCATCTAGTAATAATTTTTGATGTTTAGATAGGTCGAATTATCACAAGACAATATTCAAGAACTTATGTATATGGTTACCGCATAATTCATCTCTTTGACCTTAAATGCTTTAAGATGGTCTAGGGTTAAACTGTCAACGCTGAAGAATCACCCACATTATATTCTAACCTTTCAAATCCATCACATGGATTATTCTGGTCAAGATTTTACTAAATTAAAATATAGTGATGTATCGGCTCTTATAATTCGGAGAGATCAATCCCATCTTGATCTACACACAGACTTTGCAAGTACTTGACTGTACCCAGTAGCCTTCCATCACTACATTAAAAATTCAGATAGTCTGGCATCAAAGCACAATAAGTTGCTTGCAAGTCACTATGGTGATCTTAGGTCTGAGGGACACTTATGCCTATATGCTTCATGAGCTGCTCTTAACAATAGAGCACTCAGTTGGTGAATCACTTGTTCAGTGATGATGTATTCCTACATCTCACCTGTATGCTATATCAGTGTCTCTACACTCCTTGATTAAAAGGACAACCAATCTATATGGCACACAATAATCTTCACTCGATAAACATCATCATCTTTTAATGATGTATCATTTGGTTGCGAATATATTTAAGAACTATACGATAAATTCTCCTTTATTAATTACTTTATAGTTCTAAGGACTTCATTATAACGCAAAAAATCTAACAAGAAAGATGTAACTTTGAGATGAAAGATGTCAAAATAATTTTTATTTATTGATTAATAACTTTTATACGTATTACAGAATGAGCACAATCATCCAAATGATTGACTTTAGGGTATATTTTCCAACAACTCCTACTTGAACTAAAGCCAATTAGAACAATATCTTATATCCATCTTTCACTTATGATCATCAAATTCTTTGATCCTAAGAGCTTTAGTGAAGGGGTCGGCTATGTTCTCCTTTTCATCAATCTTCTGAAGCTTGACGTCACCTCGATCTATGATCTCACATACAGGATGATAGCAGCGTAGAATGTGCTTAGTATGTTAGTGTGACTTCAATTCTTTTGCTTGAGCTATGGCTCCAGTACTGTCATAATATAGCAGAACAGGGCTATCAATAGAGGTTGTAACTCCAAGCTCAGTGATGAACTTCTGTAACCACACTACCTCCTTTGTTGCATCAGATACAGTAATGTATTTTGCTTCGTATACCAAATTGACCATAATGTGTTGCTTAAAACTCTTCCAGCAAATTGCTCTTCCATTTAAGGTAAATACATAGCCCGACATGCTTCTGTTATCATCATGGTCTGATTGAAAATTAAAATCAGTATAAGCCACAAGTTTCAAGTCAGTATCCCCATAGATAAGCCATTGGTCCTTAATACTTCTTAAATACTTAAGGATTATCTTCACAACCTTCTAATGATTTTCATCTAGATCAGACTGATATCTACTCACTACTCTTAGTGAATAGGCCATATCCGATCTTGTACATATCATGGCGTACATGATAGACTCCACTATCGAAGTATATGGGATCCTACTTATATTCTCTCTCTCCTGAGAGATTGTTAGACAATCCTTCTTGGAGAGAGTAATCCCATGGCCTATCGAAAGATAGCCTTTCTTAGAATTCTCTATGTTGAACTGTTTCAACGTAGTATCGATGTACATGGATTGGGATAATCCAAGCAACCTTCTGAATCTATCTTTATAGATCTTCATCCCTAGGATCACACACAAAGAGGCTTTTGACTGATCATATGGTTGAATTATGATTATGAATCATGATAGGATTTAATTATCAATTTGATTGATGATTAATCTAATACAAAAATTATAATTAAGGAACTCACTAAAGAATTAGTGAGTTATAGGAGGATTAATTAGCAATTAGATTGCTAATTGGCTCAATTTGATTGAGCATAGAGCTTGCATCAAGTCTAATTGAATTAGATTTAATTTGACTTGATATAGATTTGATTTGATCAAGTCTAATTGAGTTATGAGATAACCAAATTGCATGAAAGAATAATTTCTTGTTTGATTAAGATTTGAGTTTGACTTAATTCTTAATTATACTAGGATCTAACTAAGAGTGTTTGGATTTTTATTTGGACTAAAAATTCTTCTCTTCATAGATGCACTAAATTCTAATTAGATTAGGATTAAATTGAGTTTAACTCAAGTACCAAGAAAGAGTCCAAAAGGATTAGGATTCCTCCTCTAATTAAGTGACTTCTAATTCCTAATTGGATTAGATTTTGATCTAAATAGTTTGGGCTCCTAATCAAATTAAAATTTCAATCTATTTGGATCTAATCATTTTTTAATATGATTAGAATTAGTTAGAATTATATTTGGTTTAAATCAGCTACCTAAAGAGGAGACCCCTATGGATTGGACTCCACTCTCTCCATGCGCCATATGAAGCCTCACGCCCACATATGTCTAGCTCCTAATTTTTCTCCAAATTGTGAGGCTTTGTGCATGAAAAAGGTTCACACCATCTCCTTTCTCTGTGATGTATATTGGCGCAAATATGAATTAGTTGTGGGTGGCATCATAAAGCTAGTGTCCTAAGAGAGTTGGACTCTTATTTCCTACCAAAACCTTATCTCCAATTCCTATTTAAACATAGGATCTTATGAGGCGTTAGATGACCTGATATGGATCAATTTTTGGATGCTCAAAGGAGAGGAGCGTGCATGAAAAATTCTCAAGGGAGAGGGTGCAGGATGAAGCTCCAAGGCGTGAGGTAAGTTGGTTGCTCTTATCCCTTCTTTCTTACCAACAACCAAAGATTGGGTGTTAGGACCTTCTCTCTCTCTTTTGTCCTAGTTTGGATATGAAATTTTTTCTCCTCTTTGTCCAAGAGTTGGACATATATTATTACATCTCTAGCATAGAGATTTGGTGTATGAATTTTAGGAAGAAAAGAGAAGAAAGAATTTTTCTCATGATCTCTAGCATAGAGATCATCATCCTCCTATTTTCTTCTTCTTCTTTAAGAGTATCTTAAGAGAAAAAAAAAATTTTCAACCATTAAAATATGATCTCTACAAGAGAGCTAGCATCTTGATGAGATTAAGAAGCTTCTGATCAGATCGAAGTCTCGTATGGATATCCGTAGAGGTCGAATACTTATACGATTTTGAAGAACCTTTGAAAGACATCCATGATCATCAGTTCATAGTGTAGATCGATCCACACCAAGGTATGAAGATTGGATATTCTCTATTTATTTTTTTATTTAATTTTTATATCTAAATCCTGTCTCACATATATAGATCCTATTTTATGATTTTAACATTTGATCTTATACATGCTTGATTAAATTAGATTTAATCTAAATTTTTAAAATTTTTGTTACGTACTCATTTTAAAATTTTTACATGTATGAAATCATGAAATTCTAACAGTGATATCAGAGCTACGTCATATGCATGAGATTAAGATTTAGATCTAAAATCTGTATAGAAAAATTTTAGATCTAAAAGTTTTTGATATCATTCTGACATAAAATTATCCTGGCATAACTTGTTATGCTGAATGTTTGTCCTAGAATGATATTAAAATTTTTAATTAAAATAAAATTTTAGATCTAAATTTTTAGTATATATATGATATATATTTTATTATTTACATCTGAAAAGAGTTTCGAGATCTATTTTGATTCGTATATATGATATATGAAAGTATGTTTAGGACTGAAATTAGTTTCTATGATCTGAACTTTATTCATATATATGATATATACTTGTATTTATAATTTATAAATTATTTTGAAATCAAATTTACTTTTCATGCAAAGAATTTAGATCTAAAAATTTAGATTTAAAATCTAAAATTAGTGTTTGTATATGAGGAATTGATCATGGGTAGATCGAATTAGATCATATAATTGGATTACATCTCGAATTTTTGAGTTGATCATAATGGATCTAAATCGATTTAGTAGTTGACCAAATTGAGTCAAGTATTGATTAGGATTAGGTCAATAGAGCTTAAAATTATATAATTATTGTTGATCAAATCGATTGATACCCATATGTAGAATCGATTAAACTAAGAACCTAATTCTACTCTATGGCACGAATCTGATTCACCTAAGCTAACCAATTTGGATTAATTAACCAATTGATATCTAAGGCAAGTAATTGAAAGATGATTATTTAATTAGTTTCATTCACTGATCTGATTAATTTATTGATATCTAAGAAAAGCAATGGGGGACCTCCACCAATTTGTACTTATCTGATCAATTTGAAAGATTGAGTCTCAAATGTGGTTGCTTGGCGATTCGATTTCACCCATACCAATTAGATCAGTTATGTAATGATTGATTAGATGAGATCTAAATCTAAAATCTCTCCATAAATATTAAGTCCAATGATTTTCCACCATTATAGATGTGCGGGCGTGCTACCGACGTTGATTGTTCATGGTTGGTCATAGTGGTTCAGTTGTATCGAAAACATGCAACCACTCTATTAGTAAAGAGTTACTCCAGAGTAAAGATGAAGTTGGACCCAATAACTATTAGGTGAGAGACCCAATAACGGCTTTGCACCTACTTGTGAACGGTAGGTTTGACTTAACTAAGGAGTGCGGATAATAACTATTGGGTGAGCCCACATGACTTAGAGACCAAGTAGCTACAACATGCTTAGAGAAGCATCTAGATAAAGAGTTATCTATGCATCGATGTTCGTGTTACTAATAATTATTAGGTGAGGTGTATGACATCGGTGGGATCCAGCACTCACTAGAAATTCAGTTATCGCAATAGGGTTTTCTTTCCTCCATCCAGAGAGTGTGAAAGATTTAATAAAATAGTGGGAGTTCTTTTTATATTTAAAAATTTTTAGAATAAATTATGAAATAAGTACAAACATCCAATTAGAATTTTAATTTTCTGCTATTCATTGTGTCAGCTTCCAACCCTCTAGCTAGAATCCTAGATATCAACCAATTAACCAAAATGAATTACATAGACTGGCTCACAAATCTAAAAATTATTCTTAAATTTTATAAAATTAAGCAATATTCTCTATCAGATTATTCCAATGCTAATAGTCTGTCAAACTCAAAGTCAATGAGCTATACTTGATGAGTAGATAGACAATGTCAATAAAATAGATGCTATATATTGAAGTCCATGTTAGATGAACTCCAACGTATGCATGAGCACATGTTCACTATCAATAATATATCGATTCATCTACAAGTATTGTGAGATGTCAGAGTCGCACAGTGAAGGAACCAGATCTAGGGTTTCAGGGTTAGATCTTAAAATTTTTTCAAGATCAGGCAGCGGAAGACTAAAATAAATTAAAATTTATCTTATAAAATTAGAGAATCCCTAGATCTAAGATCTATTACATGATTATTATATGGTATTAAATCAAAAATTAAAATATAAAGAGCAAGAACTATATGTTGATCATATAAATATATTTCTATACTACATCTAATCTATGTAAAATATAATAGATCAGATCTACTATCTTGCAAGTTAGACATTCTAACTTTGTTGATCTGAGTTTAGGATGATGTTGCAAGCCGTATATGCATCCGACCTCTAGGTGTCATCCACACGAGCCCATGAATCATGATCAGAAGTCCTGATCTAGAAAATCAGCACAGTATGTTAGTACTGTACTGATCCTTCTTCGATGGTCGATCAGATGCCTCCTTCTTCTTGATTTGAACTCTTCCAAAGATGAGAAGTAGGAGAAGGAGTTTTATATGTGAGATACTCTCAGAAATCTCACAGATGGAAGAAGAGAAGAGGTGAACTCAGCAATCCTAGAAGAAGACCTCTTCTTCTTCTCTTTGCTCTAACCCAGATACTTAGTTTTGTGTCTATTATATCTCTATGCCCCAACACTCTTTCTCCTGATTTTTATATGCCCCAAAGTCTCTCCATTCTCTATAATCTACAAAAATTTTAAGGAGAAATTCATCTTAAATAATGAGATATGAAAATCCTTGTCTAGGTCAAATACCTAGTCAAGGAAAATCCAAACAGGGCAAGACAAGGGGTACCCAACTCATGGGAGCCCCCTCTTTCTTTTTCTATCATGGACCACCAGAAAGGGTATACAATATTTCCATAAAAGTCACAAAAATTTAAAAAAAATTAGATAAAATTAGTGCCATAAGGAAAGAGTTTTGGTTTCCTAAAATTCTATCTCATAGAATTTGAAATCCAAACTAATTCCTACTTTGACTTGGTCCACAACCACATTTCATGTAAGAGAGAAAGAGTGAAAAGCTTTGGACATGTGTGAAGGCCTGGGAGAGAAGGTTTTGTCACACAAAATAAGAGAGAGTGGTGTGGGGGGCTAAGGTGGCGCAAGGTGGAATCCTAGTCTTACTAGGATTCAATTTATGACTTGTTCAAATTTGATTTCTCAAACCAAATCAAACCAAAACCAAATCAACCCAATTAAAATAGGTCTTAACCCAATTAAAATTAATTTAATCAGATTAAATTAGATTTAAATCTGATTTAATTTTTTAATCAAATTAAAAATTAGATTGACCCAAGTCCTAATTGAACTAGGACTAGTTTTTTCTTGTACTTGGCTTCTCTAATAAACCAATTGAATTTGATCCAATCAAGTCCAAATCAAATCTAATTAAATTATATTCAATTAAACTTAATCTTAATCCATTGGCTTAATCAAATTAAATCAATTAGCAATCAAATTGCTAATCGATCCTCCTACAACACTTGCACTAGGTTAAATGTCAATCGTATTGATCGTTTAACCCTAGAACGATTCTTAATCGTTGATCAACCATCTGATTGGATCGTGAACTCTAATATGTGTAACCTCATAGGTTCGAACCTAAGCTGGTAGTATAGAAATAAATTTTTATACCAATCGAAGTGACCATCTAGCAATGGTACCGATGGTCGGATAGGTCGAATGTATAGAACAACATCCTTAGAACTCATGCGGATATAGTTTCCATATAATTCATCTCCTTGATCAAAATGCTCATAGAACACCTCAGAGTTCAACTGTCAACTCTGATCAGGTTGTCCACATTGTATTTCAAAATATCAAATCCATCTGATAGATTATCCTGGCCAAGATTTTGCTAAATTAAAATACAGGACTCATTCTTCTCCAACTCTTGGAGTGGTCAATCCCATCTTGATCACACTCCAACTTTACAAGTACTTGACTGTACCAGAAGTCTTCCGTCACTGAATTAAAAATTCAGTTAGTCCAGTACCAAAGCACAGTGAGTTGCTTGCAAGTCACTGAGGCGATCTCAGGTCTAAGGGACACTTATACCTATATCCCATCAGAGATATTCTCGACAGTAGAATGCTCTGGAGTTGGACACGTTCAATGATGATGTACCCTTACATCCCATCTGTATGCCATATTAGTGTCTCCACACTCCTTGGTTAAGAGGACAACCGACCCATATGGCCTACAGTGACCTATGCTCGATAGAAGCTGTCATCCTTATTAACAGCCCATCATTTGATCGTGAACAGTTTTAAGGACTAATCGATAAATCCTCACTTTATCGAACCTAAATAGTTCTAAGGACTTCATCACAACAATGGATTCATTAGAAGATGAAAATTATGATGAAAATATCAAAAATATATTTTATTTATTAAGAAATTAATTACAATATAAGGTTGCTCAACTGTCAATAGATTGACGATTGGCTATTGGGATATATTTTCCAACAACTCCCACTTGTCCTAAAGTCACTCGGTATAGTATCTAATACCAATCTTTGACTTGTGGTTGTCTAACTCCTTTATCGCTAGGGCTTTAGTGAAGGGGTCGGCCAGGTTCTCCTTTCCATCGATCTTCTGAAGGTCGACGTCACCTCGATCCACGATCTTCCGGACTAAGTGGAAGCGACGCAAAATATGCTACGTTCGCTAGTGTGCTTTGGATTCTTTCGCCTGAGCTATGACACCAGTGCTGTCGCAGTAGAGCAGGATCGGACCATCGAGGGAGGGTGCTACTCCGAGCTCGATGATGAATTTCCTCAGCCACACAGCTTCCTTCGCAGCATCCGATGCTGTGATGTACTCCACCTCACAAACAGAGTCTGCCACAGTATGCTACTTAGAATTCTTTCAGTAAATGGCTCCACCATTCAGAGTAAAGATATAACCGACATGCTTTTGCTGTCATCATGGTTAGATTGAAAGCTGGAGTCTGTGAATCCCACAAGTTTCAGATTGACTCGCCATAAACCAACTATTGGTCCTTAGTATTTTTCAAATACTTAAAGATAGCTTTAACCACTTTTTAGTGGTTTTCTCCAAGATCAGATTGGTATCTACTCACTACTCCTAGTGAGTATGCCACATCTGACCTTGTACATGTCATGGCGTACATGATAGATCCACGGTCGAAGCATATGGGACTCTGCTCATATGCTCTCTCTCTTTAGGATTTGTCAGACAATCCTTCTTAGAGAGAGAAATTCCATGGCCTATCGGTAGATAGTCCTTGAAATTCTTCATGCTGACCTCTTCAGCACAGTGTCTATGTACGTGGACTGGGATAACCCAAGCATCCTTTTAGATCTATCCCTATAGATCTTTATCCTAGGATGTGGATGCTTCACCCAAGTTTTCATGAAGAACTGCGATGACAATCAAACTTTTTTTTCTGTAGTGCGGGGATATCAAAACACATGTTCCAACTCTGAGTAGCTTGCTTCAATCCATAAATGGATCTCTGAAGCTTGCACACCTTGGACTCATCTGTGGATGTCAACCCCTCAGGTTGTATCATATACACCTCTTCAGTCAGCTCTCCATTCAGAAAAGCTGTCTTTACATCCATCTGTCAGATCTCATAATCCAGATGGACAGCTATTGCAAGTATTATCCGAATAGATTTGAGCATTGCCACAGGAGAGAACGTCTCATTATAGTCAATACTATAATATTACGATATCTTTGGCAACCAGACGGGCTTTATAGGTCTTCACCTTTCCGTCTATGCCCCTATTCCTTTTAAAGACCATTTACACCAATGGGTTCCCTTCAGGTGGGTCAACCAATGTCCATACATCGTTGACCTTCATGGACTCCATTTTGAATTTCATGGCTTCAAGTCATTTCTTGAAATTAGGTCTCTGCATTGCATCCATATAGGTAATTGGATCCTCATCATTCTCATCGAGTTCGATAGGATCACCATCCCGACTAAAAATCATAGTATCTGTCTGACTGATGTGGTACTCTATCGGATTATTTTAATGGTGCATGTATATTGAGCTTCGAATCTGATCTAATCGAATCTGACTCAGGTTAGCTATTAGTGTCGGTCCTTCTACCTATTGAACTTCATCAAGTTCAACCTTAGAGGCAACAGTTCTTCACTAAGAAACTCTTTTTTAAAAAGGTTGCCTTTAGGCTGACGAATATCTTTTGTTCCTCAACATGATAGAAAAAATATCTTTGATCTCTTTGGGGTACCATATGAATGTGCATTTGTCAGACCTAGATCCAAGTTTATCTGTAACTAACCGTTTAACATAGGTCGGGCACCCCCAACCCTAAGGTGTGAAAATGCTGGCTTACGTCTATCCATATCTCATATGGAGTCTTAATTACAGACTTACTTGGAATCCTATTTAATAAATAATAGGCCAATTCGAGTGTATATCCCCAGAAGGATATCGACAAGCTGGCAAAACCCATCATGGATCGGACCATGTCTAACAGAGTATGATTTTTCCTTTCAGACACACCATTATGCTGTGGTGTTCTTGGAGGAGTCCATTGGGAGAGAATCTCATTCTCTCCTAGATATGTGAGAAACTCACCAGAAAGGTATTCTCCTCTTCAGTCAGATCGAAGAGTTTTAATACTCTTCCTAGTTTGTTTTTCTACTTCACTTTGAAATCGTTTAAATATTTCAAATGAATCCGACTTATATTTCATCAGATAGATATATCCATATTTGGATAGATCATCCGTGAAAGTGATGAAGTAAAAATATCCACTTCTAGCACTTGTGCTCATAGGCCCGCATACATCAGTATGTACTAGGCCCAAGAGCTCAGTAGCTCTCTACTTTTTTCAGTAAAAGGTGACTTTGTCATTTTATCAAGAAGACAGGACTCACAGGTTGGAAGTGATTCACATCACTGACTTCGAGGATTTCCTCTTGAGTCAACCTGTTTATCCTACGTTTGTTTATATGACCTAGCCTATAGTGCCATAAGTAGATATCTGATACACTATCTAATCTAGGGTGCTTGCTAGTAAAATAGACTATGTTAACAGGTTGTGATAACATATACACACCATTGTTTAAATATCCACAAAAAATAGTAACACCATTCATATTGATATTACAAACTTATTTCTTTATTGAAATTTCATAATCATTTTTGGTCAAAAGGCCTACAGAAATAACATTTAAAAAGAAATCGGAACAGAAATGATAATCATTAAGAACAATGGTATGGGACTCAAATACAAGTTTCAAGATTTCTAATGCCAGAATTGGAACTGGTCTTCCATCTCCAACGTTCAAGAACCTCTCGTCTTGCTCGAATCTCTTACTGACCTGCAACCCCTGCAATGAATTACAAATATGGTAAGGGCTACCGGTATCCAATACCAAGTCAGTTATATCACAAATAGAAAATTGTAAGGAGTTATCATATAAATACATTGCCCAGCAACAGCTTACTTCTTTCTCTGCCTGTTCGGGTCCAGGGAGGCAATGTACTGAGGACAGTTCCTCTTCAAGTGCCCCCGCTTCTTGCAAAAGAGGCATTCAGCTTGACTCTTATCGGGCTTGATCTTTTTAGTCTAGTCCTACACTGATATCCAGCCTGAACTTGCACCTTCTTCACTTTCTTCTTCTTGTTCTTCTTTCCTTTCTCAAAGGGTCGAGAACCAGAAGATGAACCTCCCTCTAAGTTCACCGACTCCTTGTGGAGTTGGTGATCCTTCTCAAAGTTTTGAAGCAACCCCAGTAACCCATGGTAGTTTACTTCAGGCTTTGTCATTCTATAATGAGTGAGGAATGGGAGATAAGACTTGGGCAGTGAGTTCAGTATTGCATCTTTTCCAAGCTGCTCATGCAAGGGAAAGTCGAGCTTGCTCAAACACTCCATCAGCTCGATCATATACAATACATGATCAGTGATAGAGGCATGATCCTGTATTTTAGTGTTGAAGATGGCACAACTAGTCTTGTGCCTCTCCATGCATCGGGTGTGTCAAAGGTATCCTCCAACACTTGAAGCATGTCCTTTGATTGAGCCATCTCAAATCTATGACTGAACTCGTTGCTCATGTTGGAGAAAATTCAGTGCAGGGGTAAAAATGGTAATTTTAAAACTTTTTCAAAATTATAATTTTCAGTGAAAAAATATTAATTAATCTAATTAATTAACATGAATTTATCCTACACTAGGATCTAAATATGATATATAGCATGCATTCATTTAAATTTAAATTTCAAATTCAAACAGTAAATACTTTACTGTAATGTGTTCAGAACATAATACCTTTATGCAGGGTAGTAGATCGTCGCAATCTGATCACCGTCGGAGAGTCTGATCATCACGATGCAGCCACATAGTATGTCTGGCCTCTGCAGATCATCCACATGAAGCTTCCGATCTGATCGACTCCTCACGAGTGCTAGCTCGTTGTAGAGCCTTTTTGACTATCGATGCTGATCGAACTTCTTCGATCGATGTTTGTCGATTCTTTGAATGCTATGGATCATCAACAGACATGCTTGAGAGGATGTTGAAGATCTCTCTGAGATTTTGTGGGCTCACGACACTCGTAGCTCACTTTCTCACTTCTTGAACTCCAGGCTAAAACTCTAGGGAACTCACCGAAAATCTTGCACCCACTTTTCTTTCTTTTTCTCTTGGAAGGATATGGACTTCCTTCTCACGCACAAGACTTCTCATGCCCCAAATTTTTCTCCAAAAATCTTCTTCTTGCATGCCCCACTCTTTTCCTCCTTTAATAACAACGTCAAATCTTATCCAAAAGAAAGGATAAAGATGAGTAATTGCATATTTGAATTCAAATCAAATTTGAATTCAAATGGACACCAACTCATCCCTTATCCACTAAAGGCATGAGGTATGGCTTAAATTGTGCATGAAGTGATTTCATGAGAAATCTTTTCTCATGTAATAAATGGGGCGTAAAAAAAGGGATAAGGCGCAAAGATTGATTGCCCATTCAAATTCAAACTTTATTTTGAATTTGAATGGCCAACCAATCATCCTTATCCATTCATTTGGTATATTAAAGTGGGGCACGAAGAGGGCTTGGCGTGAGGAAATAATTCATGAGAAGTTCCTTCTCATGAATTCAAATGGGTGCAATGGAAGTGAGGTGGCGCATGGAGATTGGGTTAAGGTGGTTTAATTATTTAAACCAACCTAATTGAACCAAATAAGTTAGGTCCAATTAGACTAATTTAAATCTAACTTAATTAGGCTTAATTAAGCTTAATAAAATCTTAATCAAATCAAGAATTGACTAAGCCCAAATCCTGATCAAATCAGGGACCAAACCATCTTGACGATTGGTCAACTCAACCTAACCGGGTCAAACCCAACTGAATCCAATTCAATTGGACTTGATCCAAAAATAATTACTCAATCAAATTGAGTTAATTAGGATCAAATCACTAATTAAACTCTCATTAATAATGAGTCCAAATTCGATGGGCAATCGGGCATCAGAATTCATCGATATGTAACCCTGATCGAAAAGTCCCAATCAGTGGGATTCTTGACCCCGGTACCCATAATGTGTGGAACTCATGATCAGAGAATCCTGATTCTCGATCATGAGTCTCAAATATGAAGGATTCTACCCCAGCCATCAGATCAGATAGGAATCTCTAATGTGTGTGACCCCACAGGTTCGAACCTAAGCTGGTAGCACAGGAACCAATTCCTGTACTAATTCATCCTTTTGACCCTTGTGTTTAGGATGACTCAGGGTTAAACTGTCAACCCTGATCAGATCATCCAATCATGCTCAACTCAAACAGTCCTATGACTCCTCACAAGGACTACCCTGGCAAGGTTTTGCTAAATTGAAACATGACTGTACACAGCTCCTAAACTGGAGTGGTCAATCTCATCTTGACACACACACCGACAAGTCAAGTACTTGACTACACCCAGTAGCCTTCCGTCACTGAATTAGAAATTCAGGTAGTCCAGTGCCTAAGTACAGTGAGTTGCTTGCAAGTCACCGTGGCGGTCTCAGGTCGGAGGGATATTTATACCCATATTCCATCGGAGCAAATCTTGACAGCAAAAATAGCTCTGGAGTCAGTCACGTTCAGTGCAGATGTACCTTACATCTCACCTGTATGCCATACCAGTGTCTCCACACTCATTGGTTAAGAGGACAACCAACCTATATGGCACACAATGACCTATGCTTGATAAACGTTGTCGTCCTTGGTAACAACGTATCATTTGGTCGTGAACAGATTTAAGGACTAAACGATAAATCCTCCTTTGTCGAGTCTAAATAGTCCTAAGGACTTCACCACAACATAGGAGTTCATTAGAAGATGAAATATTTTGTGATAAAAATATCAAAATAATTTTTATTAATTCATAATTATGTACATATACAAAAATAAGTACAACCATCAACAGACTGACGATTGGCTTTGGGACACTATTCCCAACATCTTCCACTTGGCCTAAAGCCAATCGGTGCAGTATCTAATACCCATCTTCGACTTGTAGTTGTCGAACTCCTTCACCGCAATGGCTTTAGTGAATGGGTCAGTCAGGTTCTCCTTTCCGTCGATCTTCTGAAGGTCGACATCACCTCAATCCATAATTTCTCGGATGAGATGGTAGCGGCCAGAATATGCATCATCCGCTGGTGTACCTTGGGTTCTTCACCTGAGCAATGACTCCAGAGTTGTCACAGTAGAGCAGAACTGGACCAACAAGGGAGGGTGCTACTTCGAGCTCGGTGATGAATTTCTTCGGCACATCGCTTCTTTGGCAGCATCTGATGCAGCGACATACTCCGCCTCACAAACTGAATCAGCTACTGTGTGTTGCTTGAGACTCTTCCAGCAGATAGCCCCACCATTAAGGGTAAAAATAAATTCTGACACACTTTTGCTGTCATCGTGATCAGATTGGAAACTAGAGTCTGTAAACCCTATAAGTCTCAAGTCCGATTCACCATAAACAAGCCACTGGTCCTTAGTATTTCTTAAATACTTCAGGATGTTTTAACAACCTTCCAGTGATTCTCTCCTGGATCAGATTGGTATCTACTCACTATCCCTGTGAGTATTCCACATCTGATCATGTACATGTCATGGCGTACATGATAGATCCCACTGCCGAAGCATATGGAATCCTATCATACGCTCTCTCTCTTGAGGTGTTGTCGGACAATCCTCTTCGAGAGAAAATTCCATGGCCTATCGGAAGATAGCTTTCTTGAATTCTCCATGCTGAACCTCTTCAGCATAGTATCAATATATGTGGACTGAGATAAACCAAGCAACCTTTTAGATCTATCCCTATAGATCCTCATCCCTAGGATGTAGGAAGCTTCTCCCAGATTCTTCATGGAGAACTGTGACGACAGCCAAATCTTTATTCTCTGTAATGCAGGACATCATTCCCGATTAAGAGAATGTCATCGACATACAATACAAGAAATACTACTACTGGACCATTAGCCCACTTATAAATGCATGGCTTTCTCTGTTCTTAACGAAGCATATTTTGATCGTTTATAAATGTATGTTCCACTCCGTATGCTGCTTAAGTCATAAATACCTTGTAGCCTGCACACCTTAACTCATCTATGGATGTAATCCTTCAGTTGTATCATATACACCTTTCATCTACTCTCCGTTTAGAAGCTGTTTCACATCCATCTGCAGATTTCATAGTCCAGATGGCAGCTATCGTAAGCATAATCAATGATTGAGCATGCCAGGAAAACATCTCGTCATAGTCTTACCATACGTGACGATATCCCTTGGCAACCAGACGGGCTTTATAGGTTTCCACCTTTCCGTCTGCGCCTCTCTTCCTCTTGAAGACCCACTTACACCCTATGGGTTTTACTCCTTCGGGTGGGTCAACCAATGTCCACACATCGTTGACCTTCATAGACTCCATTTCGGATTTCATGGCTTCTAGCCATTTCTCAAAGTCAGGTCTCTACATTGCATCCATGTAGGTGATCAGATCCTCATCATTTTCATCAAGTTTGATAGGATCGTCATTCCAGACCAAGAAACTATAGTATCTGTCCGGTTGATGTGGTACTCTACCAGATCGTCTTAAGGATGCTTGAACAATGGGCTTCGGATCTGATCTAATCAAATCTGGTTCAGGTTCAGCAAGTTGTGTCGATTTTTCTACCTGTCGAACTTCGTCAAGTTTGACCTTAGAGGCAACAGTCCCTTCACCAAGAAACTCCTTTTCCAAAAGGATTGCCTTAAGGCTGACAAACACTTTTGCTCATCAGCTAGGTAGAAGTATAGCTCTTTGGTATCTATAATTACACTTGTACCTATCCCTTATCCAAAAACGTTAATAAGCGGACACAACCTAATCAGAGCACTATCCATATCTCATATGATGGACAGATCGACCAAAAGGAACCAAGGCAAACCCCCATCGTGGATCGAACCATGTCCAACAAGGTCCGATTCCTCCTTTCAGAACACCATTATACTGTGGTGTTTCAGGAGGTGTCCACTGAGAGAGAATCCCATTCTCCCAAGATATGTCAGAAAATCATTGGAAAGGTATTCACCTCCTCGATCAGATGAAGAGTTTTAATATGCTTTTCAGTTTATTTTTCTATCGCATTTTGAATAGTTTGAACATTTCAAACAACTCTGACTTATGCTTCATTAAATAGATATACCCATACCTTGATAGGTCGTCTGTGAAGGTTATGAAGTCGAAATATCCACCTCTTGCACTTGAGCTCATGGGTCCACATACATCAGAATGTACCAGAGCCAAGAGTTCACTAGCTTCTCACCTTTTCCAGTAAAAGGTGACTTGATCATTTTACCAAGAAGATAGGACTCACAGGTTGGAAGTGATTCACAATCACCTACTTCAAGAATTCCTTCTTAAGCCAACCTGTTTATCCTGTTCTTATTGATATGACCTAGCCTACAGTGCCAAAGGTAGACTTTGACACATTATCTATTCTAGGCGTTTACCGAAGGTTTGAACCACATTAACAGGTTGTGATAGAAAGTAAATTCCATTATTAAGTTGTCCAACAAACATTGTAACACCATTCAAAATGATATTATAAATATTTTTTTTTATTAAAAATTGATAATCGTTCATAGCCAAAAGGCCTATAAAAATAATATTTAATAAAAAACTTGGACAATAGTGACATTCACTCAGAATTACGTTTCAGAATTGATTACAAGGTTCATGATTCCTAATGCTAGAACTGAAACTTTGCTTCCATTTCCAACGTTCAGGAACCTCTCACCTTCATCAAATCTCTTACTGACCTGCAGACCCTGCATCGAATTGCAAATATGATAAGGGCTTCCGGTATCCAATACCCAGGCAGTAGTATCACAAATAGAAAAGTTGCAAGGTATTATCATATAAGTACCTTGCTTCTTCTTCGGCCTGTTCGGGTCCAGGGAGACAATGTATAGAGGACAGTTCCTCTTCTAGTGCCCCTGCTTCTTGCAAAAGAAGCACTCCGCCTGGCTCTGGTCGGGCTTGCACTTCTTGGTCTGACCATGTGCAGACATCCCAGCATGCGGTTGCACCTTCTTATTCTTCTTCTTCTTATTTTCTTCCCTTTCTTAAAGGGTCGACGACCAGAAGAAGACCCTCCCATAATATTTACCGACTCCTTATGGAGTGGAGATCCTTCTCAAAGTTTTGCAGCAACCCCAATAAGCCGTGGTAGTTCACTGCAGGCTTTGTCATTCAAAATGAGTAAGGAAGGGGAGGAAGGACTTGGGCAATGAATTAAGGATCACATCCTTACCGAGCTGCTCGTGCAAGGGAAAGCCTAGTTTACTTAGACGCTCAATCATTTCGATCATGTACAGTACATGATTAGTGACTGAGGCTCCATCCTCATCCGAGCATTGAAAATGGCACAACTAGTTTTGTGCCTTTCAACATCGTCAGGCATGCCAAAGAGTCGTTCAACATTTGAAGCATCTCCTGTGGCTGGGCGTTCTCGAACCTGCGGCTGAACTCATCATTCATTGCCGCCAGCATAATGCATGAACGGTGGTGCGGTCGTTGAGCCACTTCTGATAAGTATCTCGGACCGTCCCTCTAACGTTCGGGGTTGGCTCCTCAGGTGCCGGATCCGTTACTACATAAAGGATCTGCTCATGCTCAAGGATGATTTTTAATTTTGATACCAGCTATCAAAATTAGGTCCCATGAGCTTGTCATTATCTAATAATGACTGGAAGTGACAGGATAGTGGCCATGGCTGCATTAAGAAAAACCAGACCTCTATTAGTACATAAATTATAAATACTAAAGACTTAGACTTTAGTCTAAAGTTTCTCCCAGTATTTTTACAAACTGGTAGCCTCAACCTCCAATTCGAGGAATTACTTTAATTCCTTAGTGGGTACTAGAATCCACACAGACTACACACGAGCCCAACTTTGGTTGGTCAACCCATGTGCATCTATGGGTAGGTTATAACCAGTTATTTCTCTAAACAACTTCTAGTAATTGATTTTGCCCCAGAACCTAATCAGTAGGCTTTGGCCTCCATTGAAAAGATTTGGTTAGGTCCAACCATTAACATGATTTGATTTGGTGAATCAGACCAATAAATGATCAGGCCCGACTTTGGCCGGCCAACCTGATCACCATCAGAAAGACTCAAACCAAATTATCATATTATGAATGATAATTCCATTAGT
>NC_026001.2:68443785-68519582 GCF_000442705.2 Elaeis guineensis | reverse complement strand
TCTCTTCTTCTAGTTGAGTTTTAGACTCTAATACTTTTTATAGAGTCTATGGGAAGGTAGAGGGCTGAGGAAGTAACCATTGAAATTGGCAATAGGGCAAGAGTTGCTGCTTAGCCATGGGTATCTATCTTTTATAATTATCGTTTAAATTTAGTTCTTAGAGATAGTCCTATCATCATAAAGCTAGAGTCCTAAAAGAGTTGGACTCTTATCTCCTACCAAAACCTTATCTCCAATTCCTATTTAAACATGGGATCTTATGAGGCGTTAGATGACCTGATATGGATTAGTTTTTGGATGCCCAAAGGAGAGGAGCGTGCATGAAAAATTCCCAAGGGAGAGGGCACGGGATGAAGGTCCAAGGCATGAGGTAAGTTGCTTGCTCTTATCCCTTCTTTCTTACCAACAACCAAAGGTTGGTTGTTAGGACCTTCTCTTTCTCTTTTGTCCTAGTTTGGATTTAGAATTTTTTCTCCTCTTTGTCCAAGAGTTGGACATATGTTGTTACATCTCTAGCATAGAGATTTGATACATGATTTTAGAAAGAAAAGAAAGAAAGGGTTCTTCTCATGATCTCTAGTGTAAAGATCATCATCCTCCTATTTTTTTCTTCTTCTCTAAGAGTATCTTGAGAGAAAAAAAATTTTTTAACCATCAAGATGTGATCTTTGTAAGGAAGCTAGCACCCCGATGAGATCAAGAAGCTTCTGATCAGATCGAAGTCTCGTATGGCTATCTGTAGAGGCTGGACACGTACGGTTTCAAGAGACCTTTAGAAGACATCCATGATCATCAGTTCGCAGTATAGATCGACCCATGCCAAGGTATGAAGATTGGATCTTCTCTATTTATTATTCTCTATTTGATTTCTGCATCTGAATCATATCTCACATATGTAGATCTTGTTTTATGATTTTAAGATTTGATCTTATATATGCTTAGATTAAATTAGTTTTAATCTAAATTTTTAAAATTTTCATTGCATACTCATTTCAAAATTTTTGCATGCATGAAACCATAAAATTCCAACACTATATACAGTACAAGGAAGATGACTACATAATCATTAGCCTATTTGTAGACACAAGGCTCTTCTATTCTTAACGAAATCATACATTTTGAACACCTTATCAAAATACATGTTCTAACTTCTAGGTGTCTGCTTCAGTCCATAGATGGATCTATTCAGTTTGCACACCTTAGATTCATCTTAAATGTGAATCCTTCAGGTTGTATCATATACATCTCTTCTTCCAGCTCCCCATTTAGAAAAGTGTTTTGACATCCATTTGCCAGATCTTGTAATCTAAGTATGTGCTATTGCAAGCCTAATCTGGATGGACTTGAGTATTACCACAGAAAAAAATACCTTGTCATAGTCAATACCATAACGTTGATGGCAATCCTTGGCAACTAACGGGCTTTATAGGTCTCCACTTTCCATCCGCTCCTCTTTTTCTTTTGAAAATCTACTTACACCCTGTAGATTTTATCCCTTCGGATGGATCAACTAGTATCCATACACCATTGATTTCCATAGACTCCATCTTGGACTTTATGGCCTCAAGCCATTTCTGGAAGTCAGATCTTTGCATGGCTTCTATATAGGTGATCAGATTCTCATCATTCTCATTGCATTCGATAGGATCACCATCTCGGACTAGAAAATCATAGTATTTATCTGATTGATGTAGTACTCTATCGGATCTCCTTAATGGTGCCTCTACAGGCTCCAATTCAATTTTTCTATCAAATTTGATTCTGTGTGTGTCGGTTCTTTTATCTCATGAACTTTATCAAGTTTAATTTTACTAGCATTAGTTCTTCTCCAAGAAACTCTTTTTCCAAAAATACTATCTTGTTGCTTACGAACACCTTTTGTTCTTCAGCAAAATAGAAGTAGTATCCTTTAGTTTCTTTTGGATAGCCTATAAATAAGCATTTATCGGACTTTGATCCAAGCTTATCTATCTTTAAATGCTTGACATAAGCTGGACACCCCCAAATCTGAAGGTGTGATAGTATTGGCCTACACCCAGTCCATATCTCATATGGAGTTTTATTGATAGACTTCCTTAAATCTTATTCAAAATATAGTAGGCAGTTTCAAGAGCGTATCTCCAAAAGAAGATTGGCAGATTTGCAAACCCCATCATGGATCAAATCATGTCTAACAAGGTTCAATTTTTTCTTTCAGACACCTCATTATATTATTGTGTTTCAGAAGAAATCCATTGAGAGAAAATCCTATTCTCCTTTAGATATGTCAGAAAATACTAGTGTTGTATACACCCTCGATCTGATCGAAGAATTTTAATATTCTTCTCAATCTATTTTTCTACTTCACTATAGAATCATTTGAATATTTCAAATGATTCAGATTTGTGCTTCATAAGGTAGACATATCCATACCTCGATAGGTTGGCTGTAAATCTTATGAAGTAATAGTATCCTCCTCTGATAGCTATGTTCATGAGTCCACATACATCACTATGTTTCAGACCTAAAATATCACTAGCTCGTTTATCTTTTTTCTTAAAAGGTGGCTTGGCCATCTTATCAAGTAGACAGGATTCACAGATTGATAATGATTGATAATCATTAATTTCAAGGACACCCTCCTTGATTACCTGTCTATCCTATTTTTGTTCACATGACCTAGCCTACAATGCTAAAGGTAGGATTCACTAATATTATCTATCCTAAGATATTTGTTTGATGTGTACATTACACCAATAGACTATGATAATATATATATATATATATCTATCTTATTTTAATTATCTATGCATAATTATAGTATCATTCATAATGATATCATAAAATTTATTTTTTATTAAAAATTTAAAATCAAATTTGGCCAAAAGGCCTACAGAGATGACATTCGTCAAAAAAGAAGGACAATAATGATACTCATTTAATATGACATGATTGGACTCGAAAACAAGCTGCATAGTTTCTAATGCTAGAATTGGAATAAGACTTCCATCTCCAACGTTCAGAATCGCTCGTCTTCTCTAAATTTTTTACTAACCTGTAGTCCCTATAATAAATTATAAATATTAATCAAATATTTGGTATCCAATATCCAGGTAGTAGTATCACAAACAGAGAAATTATAAGGAGTTATCATATAAGTAACTTACGAAGTAACTGATTGCTTGATTCTCTTATTCTTAGGCCTGTTTGGATCAAGGGTAGCTATATAAGCCAGACAATTTTTTTTCCAATGATCCAGCTTGTAAAAGAAGTATTCTTCCTAGCTCTTGTCGACTTTTGACTTTTTGTTTTGCTTGGCTTGGGATTGACTATATGATTTTTCTGCACCTTCTTTTTTTTCCTTTCTTAGAAAATCATTGACCTACAGACGAACCTTCCACTACATTCACCAGCTCTTTCTGGAGATGATGGTCCTTCTCAAATGTCTGTAGCAATCCTAACAAACCATGGTAGTTCACTGATAGCTTGATCATTCTATAACGACTCAAGAAGGATAGATAAGATTTCAATAGCGAATTGAGGATAGCATCCTTGCCTAACTATTCATATAATGGAAAGTCAAATTTACTTAAGCATTCAATTTACTTAATCATATATAATACATGAGTAGTGACTGATGCCCCCTCTCGCATACAGGCATTGAGCACTGTGCAGGAGGTTTTGTGTCTCTCTGTATCCTCTGGGGTGTCGAAGGACTCATTTAATATTTGAATCATATCCTCTGGCTATGCATTCTCGAACTTATGGTTAAGTTCATTATACATGGCTGCCCTTATAATGCAACGCACCATCATGGGTCACTGAGCCACTTTAAGTAAGTATCTCTCACAGCACGAGGTGCATTGATAGCAAGTTCTTCAAGAGATGGATCCATAAGCATGCATAGGATCCTCTCATCCTTGAGGATGATTTTCAACTTACGATATCAACTATTGAAGTTGGATTCGGTAAGCTTATCGCTGTCCAACAATGAACAGAGCGATAGTGTGTTAGCCATAGATGAAAAAAAAAACATAAATCTATTAGTATATAAATTATTTTAATCCTAAAGATATGGACTTTAGTCTAAAGATTATTTCACTATTTTATATGAATTGATAACCTCTACATCTAATATGAAGAATTATATTAATTCTTTAGCAGGTATTAGAATCAACACAGACTGCATTGGGCCCGAGTGTGGCTCGACCAATCTTAGTGCATCCATGGGTAGGTTCATAACTAATTATTTTTCTAAACAACTTCTAGCAATTATGTTTTTCCCAAGCCTCTCTTTAGCAGGCATGTGGCATCTCCACTAAAAATTTTGGTTAGGTCCAATCATTAACATGACTACATCAAGCGCATCCAACAAACGATTGTCCCTGGTGGGCTCGACCAATCTGAGCATTGATCTGAGGGGCACAACAAGATGGTCATATGATGAATGATAATTTTAATACCCAATAGACACCAGCATATGGCACCTCAATGCTTATTTAGATCATTGGACTCATTATCATGCACCTTAATGGGAGCTATAAATAAATTATTTCTATAACTATATTATTTTAAGGACCTAATAGTTTAGAGGATTTGATTTATTGATTTAGGAAAAAAAAAAATTGATCTGCAAGTCATAAATTCTCCTATTAACTTCATCAAGTCATATAGAAGATTAGACACAAGCTGGTCTAAAGACACCTGAATCAGTCATACTGATTAATCTTAATGGCATGGGTCAGCTCGAATCGATTAGTGATCTAATCAAACCATAATCTACTATATTGCTAGGTAAGTGAGATCAGTGGGAGAGATATGTCATTAACTTATCGTAGACGTATCTAGGTGAGTAGCTCCTAATTAATAACCACTTGATCAAAACTATCAAACTTACCTTAGACACTAACTGGTTAATTAGTTTTGATTTGGTCCACCAGAAGATTTAGATTCAACCACTAAGCTATGATCATGATCCATTTATTAAGGTCAAAAATATGGACTTGATCAAGCTTCAACTATTGAGGCTGATAGAAAAAATTTTGATCTAATCTAATTCAACTCTTGATTAGATTTAACCAATTTCTTTATTCAATCCATATTTATTTCTAACACTAGGTCTAACCTATTAGAAGGACCTAATTCATACTAACCCATTGCCCATCGATTTATATGGTATCTTAGAAATCTTCAACTCTCAAATCTAGATCATTTAAACTTAATTTCAAATTAAGTATGTGAAAGGTGTGTTTCAGTTTGTACAATTATTCTACTAGAATTTCTTGTGAAGCATACCATATATTTCATAATATGAAATAATATATATATATATATGTTTAATAATTAAACATACATAAGTGTGATTTAAACTTCATACATACATTACATATATCATGATTACTTTTAGGTCACTATCGATTACATCTAATGTAATATGCTTTTTAAATTTTAAAATAATTTTATATCTAAACCTATCTTATTATAATGAATCATAAATCACTTTAGATCTAATCTAAATTTATTTATAATTAAAATAATTTATAAAAATTTATTCACTATTCTTCTTTATAAAATTAGATCATAATGACACTCCTATACGTCATAAGAGAACCTATCGAATGGACAAGAGAGGGAGATGAATCCCTTCTTTCTCTTATAGTTGGATGGTCTGATGATCTCATCAATCTGAATATTAGGCTATTAAGATATGAAATCTTATTTCATATGAAATTATATCAATATATAATTTGATAAAATATTTTATGTCATGAATATGACTTTGATCTCATCGATCATGTCAGATTTGAAACATAACTTATATTGATTATAAAATATTAAATTTGGATCTAAAATCTTATAAAAAATTAATTAGATACACATATAAACATATAAAGATTAATTTTTGGTTAGATCTGTTTTGTCGTTGTGCAGAATTTTATTAGAAATTGGATTTGAAAATCTATCAAAATGGATTCAATTTAGATCTAAAATAAGTCCAACTTCATAACCGAAATAATAATATTAAAATTTTATTAAAATTAATTTAAAATATTTTAAATAGATTATTATTTCAACCAAATTTAGTAATAAGAAAAATTTTGTTATAACAAATTTATAACAACCTTAACCAACTATTGATTAGGTTCTTGTAATCCAATCAAAATTAGATCATAAATTTTATTTAAATAGATCTAAATTAAATTTAGTATTTAATATAAAATTTTAATTATATATAATATATAAATAAATAAAAAAAATAATTATGCATCCATGTATCAAAGTCTAGCTCTGATACCAATTGAAGGGAAAGAAAGCCTATTTCTATAAAAAACGTAATGGATAGCCAAGGTGCATTTAATTATTTTCTATAAATAGCTTAATTAAAGATTAGATCTTTTCCTGAAATGCAATGAAATAAAGATCAAATCTTAAAGATTCTGAATCCAAAGCCTCGTATAGGTCTGAATCCACAAACCCTCTTCTTCGTGTGCATGCCAAATTTCGCAGGAAAGTAGAATGAAACCTCGGATTGAAGCACCTTCGCAAGGCACCAAAGGGAGGAGAGAGAGGCTCTAGTGTGATATCTCACACCAGCAAGAGGGATGCCCAAGATGCTCCTCACACCAAGGGAAGATGGGATGCCCAAGGGGATGACATGCCAAGAGGAAGGGTGATGCCTCCTCTTCCTTCACACCTCCTCTCTCTCTTTCTCTCCTTAGCACACAATATAATTATTATGCCATGATAGTTAGAGATCCTATCTATTTATAGATAATTTTTTATGATCCATAAGACTAGAATTTCTAATTCAAACAAGCTTTAAATTAATCCATAACTTATCAAACAAGGAGTCTTAAAGGAGAAAGGATTGGTGCCTAACTAGACGCCCACATGCACCCATACCTACACCCCATGTGGGCGGCAACAACTAGCATCCCACCCACTATTGGTCGGCCATGAAGGAGAGAGAGTCTTAGTAAAAATAGACTCTAAGATCTAATCCAAATATGGATCAATTCGAATCCAATTCGAAAATGATTCAAAATAATTTTGAATAGACTGTCAATCCCAAACTATTTAGGATTTAGGATCAAGTCTTACTTGAATTTATAAATCAATTAAATTTAATTAAATAAATCTAATATAAAATTAATTAGCACTTAAATTCAATCTCTCATAGACTCCTTAGATCAAAGATCAAGGCTCATTCATCTCCGGAATTGAACTTGAACCTCATGTCTAGTACTAGCTAGACATAGTCAACTATTTAATCTCATATAACCTATAACTTAATTCTCAATCAAGTTAATCTATTTGTTCAATCAAGTCACATACTTTTAAATTAAACATATAGACTTAGATCAATTTTTTTCTATATTACTTGACCTTGTACATGACTCCATTGGTTCGAACACTAAGTCGATAGCATAGGAACTATTTTCTGTACTAATCAAAGTTACCATCTCGCAATAATTTTTGACATTCGGATTGGTCAAATTATTGTAAGGCAATATTTAAAAATCTATGTATATGGTTACCGTATAATTCATCCTTTTGATCCTAAATTCTCTAGACGATCTAAGGTTAAACTGTCAACCTTGAAGGATCATCCATATTGTATTCCAACCTTTCAAATCCATCACATAGATTATCTTGATCAAGATTTTACTAAATTAAAATACAGTGATGCATCAGCTCCTATAATTTAGAGGAATCAATTCCATCTTGATCTACATACAGACTTTGTAAGTACTTGACTGTACCCAATAGTCTTTCATCACTGTATTAGAAATACAAGTAGTCTGGCATCAAAGCACAGTGAGTTGCTTGCAAGTCATTATGATAATCTAAGTCTGAGGACACTTATATCCATATGCTTCATGAGCTATTGTTGACAGTAGAGTGCTCAGCAGGTGAGTCACTCATTTAGTGACGATGTACTCTTACATCTTACTGTATGCCATACTAATATCTCCATACTCCTTGGTTAAGAGGACAATCAATCTATATGGCACACAACGACATATGGCACACAATGATCTTTACTCAATAAATATCATCATCCTTTAATGACGTATTATTTGGTAGCAAACATATTTTAAAACTATATAATAATTTTTTTTTATCAATTACTTCATCGTTCTAAGAACTTCATCACAACACAACAGTTCTAGCAAGAAAGATGTAACTTAAAGATGAAAGATATCAAAATAATTTTATTTATTGATTAATAATTCATATACATGTTATAAAATAAGTACAATCATCCAAATGATTGACTTTAGAATATATTTTCCAACAGCGGTTCTGTAGAAACCTACCAGATTATCATGGATCATCGAATTGTGGTGAAGATCTACCGCACAAAGATAAAAATTTAACTTTAAATCTGATTTTTATTTTTTAGCATCTTAATTTCAGCATGTGAATATTTTTGACATGTGTAGATTAGATCTATATTTTATATATGTTAGATTTAAAATAGTTTTGAATCTAGGTCAGTTTAATTTTGCTACATTCATAATTTTTAAAAATTAAAAATTTGTATGTTCTAATCTCTACATGCATATCCTGAATGTACGATATCCTTCATATACAATTTTAAAATAAGTATGTGCTCAATCAAGATAAATTAAGTGAGTGTGCAGTAGAAGCAATGAATTAAAATAAGAACTATACTAAAGTAAATAAGAGTAAAATAGAAATAAGCAAGAGTATATACATATAATTTATGATGGTTTGGTGTCAAACTAGCACCTACATCCACTCTCCAAATCTCTCTACTTAAGAATCTCACTATAATTCTCTTGATTATAGCATGATTGTTTTAATTAGATTCATAATTTATTTAATTGATTATTTTAGAGGGCTCACAATCAATCTAGTTGATTTTGTATAGAAAATCAATCAAAATCTTTCCAACTAAGTCATCTTAGAATGAGTCAATACAATATCCTTATGGGCTTGTACAAGCCTATCCTATACATTTTTATTCCAAAAAACTTACAAAGAAATAAGATATGCAGTAGAAATTACAAGGAACAATTAAGAGCACAAGAAGAATAAAACTTACTAAATCTTAATTGAAGTTGATGATAGTTGCTCTTTAAAGCTTGGATCTCTTTACTTGAATAAATATGACGTTCTCTTTTGATTGTTGAGGATATTCTCTTGGAAGTTTATTCAATTAATTACATTTGATTCCTCTCTTGTTAACTTACTCAAAGATATTCAATATTCCCATCAAGAACTTAGGTTTTTGTCTTTTCTTCCCTCTTAAATTTACTTTTCAAATTGATTTTATGTCTTAAATACACTTAAAACTAGTTGGAGGAGATATACTAGCTACCAGAGAGGTCAAAATAGTCATTGAAAATTAAATTTATCTGTTGAAAGCTTATAGAAAAACTAGCCATCAGATTATTCTCGCAGTCGAGTCGACTTCTGCAGACTTGGAGTCAACTCGAGACAGTGCAGTAAAATCTAATCTCTATCTTTCTGAGAGAGTTGACTCGAGTAATACTTGATGTTGACTCAGGCCTATGCCACCTGAAAAATACTTCCAAAATATTTCAAATACTTCATCAAACACTTCAAATATTTCTCCAACTTTAGGATTTATTCCAAAATACTTCAAATACTTCTCTAACTTGACTTTTTTTAAGGTGTGCCATCTTAAATATATATAATTCATCTTGAATACTCTTTTTGCTTGGCTTCTTTGAAAGAATTTTTTTTTGACTTAATATATGTTTATGAGCAACTAAAAAATCCTACAATCATTCTTGAAATACGTAATTAGTATATTTATATTTAATATTTTGTTATCATCAAAATCAATCATGAGGTCAACAACCTCATCCTTTTTGATGATGACAAAATTTTGAGTATATGCACAATAAAGCATAATGTGTTTCAAGAAGTTACATCATTAATTTATGAATACAAGAAGTAAATAGGTATATTGAAAACATACTTCATGAAAATATATAATTCATAAAAAATTCATTCAATTTATCTTCAAGCATATATTTCAATCAAGCATATACTCAATTATATTCATTAAACTTCTTCCCCTTTTTTAACATCATCAAAAAGCTTCATTATCAAAATCATCAAAATCAAGATTGCATCAATTAAATTTTTAGATCAATTTTGGAGTTGAGGTATACAAGCATGAAGAATCAAAATTAGAGTACTAAATTATTTCAAATTAAATGTATCAAAACACTTTGGGTTCAAGAGCTAATTTTCTTCAATAAAAATTTATATTTAGCTACTATAGATATACTTAGCTAACTCTCTCTTCCTCTTTTCATTAAATAAGAGTAGTTTAAGATGAATTATTTTGATACTGAAAATATCAAAAATAAGAGTTGAATTTGATTATAATATGATCAAGGCAAAAATCATAGCAACCATTGGTATCATGGTATGTATTGAAATACATAATGCCTTAAGCAAATGGCAAGCTTTAAGTTTTATAAAATATATTAAAGAAAATTTTAAATTTAAGTTTTGGATATAACTTGGTGTAAAAGGTATCAATTGTACATCATTAAGTTCAAATAGATATAATTATTTGCTTAATACCAATGAGTTTTGTAATCTTGACTCTTTTAATTTGATATTTTTGTAATACAACACTTTGTTTTTATTCTGATACTCTACATCAATAAAACTTTTAATTACTCCCTCTTTATCTTCACAATTAATGCCCCCTTTTATATGTGCCATTTATATATTCTTTATTGTAAATTGAGTCATGATACACTAAGGTAGCAAAATACTAAATACATATTTCAAAGTATAAGAGTATATTTATTTCAAAAAGTATCAAAAATTTTATAAAAATAAAATTAAATCCGATATAAAGATAATATTGATAAGTTTCAGCAAATATCATAGTATTACAACATATATATATCAAAGTATTGACTATAAAGAGATTACTAAAATTAATCTATTTAAGCAAACTATTTTTAATAAATATAGAAGAAATGATTTCAATAATTTTGCTTTTATCAAGCACTACCATTCCTTTCATCATGCACTCTAAGCATCTGTTGACTAAAGGTTGTCTCCTTTCGACGTATGGGATGCTAGGCACACTTGTAAAATGACCATTATTTCAATTTTGATATTCAAGTTTTTTTGAATCTTTTGAGTTAGTAGTTATGGTTCCTATGTTGATCCATATCAGATTAGATCAACCTCAAGCGATAGGTTAGGCGGTCAGTCCCATTTAATCTATACCAACCAAGGGCAAATCGACCGTCCGAGTCAAATCCTGAGGATGTTGCCACATCATTCGCCATCCCGCAGCTGGCAATCTTTCTCTGGGTCCCATAAGTGTGGACTAATGCATGGCCAACAATCCTCCCCAGCAACATTCGAGGGGTCTGTGAGTTTCAAATCTACAACATCTCTCTGATACCAACTCTAGGATCGTAGTTCCTAACCAACTTCTTAAAAGACAATACCCATTGAAAGGTGAGGTTTATTAGCCTTTATTAAGCTAGCACAGAATTTGCGATAAGCATACAGATGCTCAGAGGCTTCGCACTTGAATTGACCCACATCAAACCTGACCAACCTCAAGTGGCAATTGGACGGTCAGTCCTATTTAATCCATTCCAATCAGGGATAGATCGACCCTCTAAGTCGACCCCCAAGGATGTTGCCATGTCATCAGCCATGCACCTCCTGACTGGCAACCCCTCCGTAGGACTCACCGAGTGTGCGTTGGCACATGGCAAACACTTATAGTGCAGGATATGTTCAATAAAATTTTGATGGCCTAGCATTGATTTTGAAGATAAGTGAATTTATTTTCATTCAAAATAGCATATCTCATTATCTAACTTTTGTTTTAGTTAAAAATCTAGGTTAGACTAATTTTTTATTAGGCTATAGTTAGAAGTTGGTTTCATGGTGATAACACTTCTGATTAACAATCATTATTAGTCCTACCGTACTATGAGTTTATTTAGCTAACTATTAAAGTAATAGTAATTTTTGAAAAAAAAGAGCTTTAGTCAGTAGTTCAAATTGGACTCCATTGGTTTAGAACCCTAATTATATTAGGAATCATTTGGATACTCAAGTGCTGGCTTCATATACTATACTTTTATTTGGATGGAATTCTAATTAGAATAGATTATCTCTCTAAGTCTTGGACAATGATAAACTATGTTGTACCTATAATTAGCACACAAAGTAGATAAACTATCTCTCTAAGTCTTGGACTATGATGAACTATGTTGTGCCTATAATTAGCACACAAAGTAGATAAACTATCTCTCAAGTCTTGGACTATGATAAACTATGTTGTGCCTATAACTAGCACACAAAGTAGAAATGTGTTTAGTTCTAAGTATTTACCATCACAAAATAACCTTTATTAGTAGAGGCATCGACACATAAATTGTTGCCATTTATAATAGCTAGGACATTCTTAGTTGAATAAGGATTTTAGACATTAACTTAAACCATGAGGTCCCATGGCATAG
This sequence comes from Elaeis guineensis, assembly GCF_000442705.2. NCBI lineage: Eukaryota > Viridiplantae > Streptophyta > Magnoliopsida > Arecales > Arecaceae > Elaeis > Elaeis guineensis. Next base: position 68,507,091 of record NC_026001.2, on the reverse strand, counting down.
AAACCTGAATGTGAGAACCATTGATATATAGCACCATGTTTGCACCATATCTTGATGACCTAAAAAGATCATTTAGATGAAGGCCATGTGAATATGCTGAATGAATGAAAGGATAATTCGAAATAATTGAATTACCACATGACATTTGATAGTTCAAGAGAGTTTAAGGAGATGCCATCCAAGTTTGATCGAATGTTCATTGGAAGCAGATTACAAGGGTATAGGCTAAGCGATAATAACTTACTTAAATACTACGATTGAGCCTAATGCTGATCAAGTCTGGCGACCTATAGAAATTAAACCTTTGACCTACCAGAGAAATCATAATATAGTTTAAAATGTGGGTGGTTACTAGAATGTGTGTTGGTTGTTAGATGCTTCATTAGGGGAAAGAGCAATACATGTCTCTGATAGGTTCATGCAGGTGGATAGGTGTGCAGGCATGCCACTAATGTTAATAATTAGAAAGAAGAGAGGAGAAAGGTTGCTAATATGGGTCATGATATCTAAACTTCAAGAATTTTTCCTACTATATACTACCTACTCAAAAGAGGAAGAGGTAGATTGTAGTCGGGTCTGTGATTCTACTCTAAAAACTATGGATAAACTAGGGTAGCTAAAATATATAATTAAAGTTAAAATGCAAGTATAATGATAAAGATAAAGATAAATCAATGATGTTTCATTGGCCAAAAAAGGGGTCTTTTCTCAGCATTATATCCTACTATTTGTAAATGATAAGTCCGAACAATCTAGTAATTGCTCATCTCTAATGTTGACACCTATCCACATTTGGTCTTCTACTTCTCTAATAGTTCTAGTAACTAGCATTAACCATTTACTATCTACATTTTGATAATCATTAGGTCTCACACCATACAACAATTTAATAGAAAAATTTCATAGATCATGATGCTTGATCGACTTCAAACTTACCATAGCTGGTCTTCATTCAAGATATCTTTGATAGTTATCCAGATTGCACTGGCTAATGTTCTCCTTGCTCAATCTGTCAGACATCATGTAAATCCAGTATTGAGTTGTCTTCTAGTTTACTCGGTTCATTTTTCTAGATAGAATATGTTAAGGCATCGATCTTTGAGTGACCATCTTTGTCAGTTATAAGGTGCTTGGTACAAAACCCTTTCATCACTATCTTATGATAATCTTGCTACATGGCTAGGTATGCATATATCCTTTGGATGTCATAATTAGATAAAACTTCATGTAAATAAGGCTCTCTATAATGCATCAATGATTGATCAGAAATGATGATGGGACATACCAAATATGTCTACACTATGTGTAAAGCATCGGTGCCACAAAGATTTTTCAAATCAATCAACCTATTGGGATTCCTACATTTCTTAAATTTTTCTCAATTAATGTTTTATTACTATTGATATTGCTTTCTCTCCCCCAACATAATGGCCACATGCCTATATAGTATAGGTCACCTTCTAGAAACTGCTACAGTCCATCTTTGAAGATCTCATGATCAAAATGAATCCCTTCAAAATTTTTGGTATGAAGCACCATTTAGATACAAAGCAATCATGTTCTTCAATCTTTCTACCATAGCCTTCAGCCTTTGTATCCCTATTATTGTTCCTGTCTTCTTGCAGACCACCTTGGTACCATGAATCCTGAAGCTCCATCCTGAGTTGTTGTTCAATGATAGTAACATGACCTTGCTTCTTCTGGCATTCCTGAACGAGTGAGCTTGCAAGCAATCATCTAGGACCCTTCGAGTTTCCTTGCTTCTTGGCCCTATCTTTCATCATTCCAAGATTCCCAATGCCCTTTCTTCTCTCCTTCCTTATGCCCCTAGTGAAGCCTTTTGGTATGAAAGATTGTACTTCAAGACTTCAATCTAGAAGAATCTGAATTGCCTTCGGCTATGGCCAACTAGGGCACACCTTTGGATCTTTGATTTGATAGAATTTTACAACAAAAGGTTGTCATCTAAAAGGAAAATAGCCTCCTAGATATTCTATCTTTTTTAAAGTCTGCTCCTATTGTCAAGTGATGTGTTGTCGTCAGTGCGCAACAAATAATAATTTTGAATTAGTTAGATAGCTGGAGTCGGATCGAATCCACAGGGATTATAGGCTAAGTTGTATCTAAAAAATTCAAGTTTTGAAATAAAGTTTTATAAGAGAATTGAAAAGATGATGCAAGAAAAATAAAATTAAAATTAAAATCTTAATTTAGATCAAGTAAAGGAAACACCTTAGGATTGAGAATCTATCTTGAGTAAACAGATTGGTATTCTTTTTGCATGCAAAGATAGTTTGAGATTTAGATCTTGATATAACTTATCCCTTATGAGCACAAGTTGTATCCTAAGATCACAGCTCATCCCTTGAAGTATAAGTTATTCAAGTTAGTTTTAACGAAGAGAGTCAAGTTGGAGACAACCTATCTCTTTCTTGAGTGCGAACCGTATCTTTAGATGATTACGACTCATCTCCACAGAGCATAAATTGTACCAAACTTGAAAAAAATACTTAAAACAAGAGATTAACCAAAAGATTACTCTTAAAAAAAAACTAATTTATTGCATAGGAAAGAGATACAAAATAGATATAAAAGATAAGCAAAAGACTCTTTACTAAAGGACTTCATTTGTTTCCTAAGGTTGATGACTCTAGCCGCTCATGTTGTAGATCTTGCTTGCTGAAATTTTTTGCATGCTTGCACCTGAAGAAGATCCCTTAGCTGCCCTTTGGTAGAGAATGAGTTGGAGAAGGAGGCTTGGATTGGTGGAGGAAGGAAGAAGGCATGATGATGGGTGAGGAAGCTAGGTGGAAGGGGAGCCACGATGAGAGGAAGAGACTAGGGCGTAAGGCTTTGCTTGATGCTTCCAACATGAATCTAAGTAAAGGTGTTGGGCTTAATTTATAGGTGCATGGATGGTTGGAATTTAATCAAGAGACCAAGGGGCATGGGATATTGGCATGTAAGAAAGAAAGAGAGGCACTAATTTGTTTTTAGCATGAAAGAAAAAGAAGTTGGATGTGTAAGATAGATTTTTGCATGAGAGAAGAGAGGGCGTGGAGTGTTTGAAATGTTTAGGACTCTTAGGTGGCACTTAAAAGAGGAAAGAGGGGCGTGAAATATTTTGGGTGGTGGAGGTTGTTATGGCATGTAAGAATTAAAGGATATGGCATGAGGTTAGAAGAGTTTGTGGTGCCTAAGGGGAGATTTAGCGTGGAAGAATAGCATGGGGAGAGGTGGATGCATGGGAAAAATGTTTGGGAGGGGGACTTTAATTAGTGTTTTATGGAAAGAAGTTGGGGCGTAGACTTCTAGTTGGGGTGTGTATGGATTTAGGAAAGAAGGGGATTTAAGACTTCTTTTGGCCTGAAAAATCATGAGTTGGTATGGAATTTGAATTAGGATTGGGCATTAGATTAGGAAGGAGGGTTTTGGCATGGAGGAATTTGAGTTGGGATGGAGTCGCATGAAGATTTTGAAGAAAAAATGGGTAGTTCAAATGATGTATTTTTAAAATTTTACAGTAAAATAATAAAAGATTAAATATTTTAGTTTTCTAAATATACCTTAGATCAGATCTAAATTATCATTAAAGATATATGACATAAAAAATTTATATATAAAATCTAAAATAAAATAGAAAACTACATCGTTCACATCGATGCCATGAATTTGATCTAACCTTTAGATTATGTCGGTAGAGTTCAGAACTCATCACCTTTTCATGGGTTGATGATCTTCACTACTGGTAAGCATGGTATGAAGCTCTCACTGATGTCGAGCAACTTCACAAGCATCCGACCTCTACGGATGGTCCACACGAAGCCCCTCGGACTGATCAACCCTCTGCGGGAGGGCTAGCTCGCACAGTCGGCTTCTGATGGCAGATCTGACCGATCTTCTTCTTTGATCACCTCAAACCTTTTTGATGTCAAAGATAGATTAGAGAAAGATGCTAGATGATGAAGAAAAATTAGGTGAAGACTCTCTTCTCTTTAATTTTTCTCTCACCCAAAAATCTAGAACAGTTTTTGGTCTCTCACCCAAGAGGAGAACAGTCTCCTCTTTTGTTCACCCCAAGGAGGAAGGAAACCCACCCAATCCTCACATCCCAAAAAGGTATTTTCAACCCTCTTTCTCTATGATATCTTGTGGTGAAAAGCTCTCCTCTTTTGGCACACAAAATTATAGTCTTTTTATGGTTATTGCACAAACCAGATAAAACAGGATAAGGACTGGAGTTTGTTGCAATTCAAACTTTTGAATTTCAATTAAACTCTAATTTTTTCTCACCCTTATCTAACTTAAATAGAGACTTATCAAAAAAATTAGGCATAGCAATCAATTGGGAAGACCTTTTTTTCTCATACACAATAGATTCTTTCAAAAGCAGCCAACATGTGGAGGTTATGGATAAGATTTTAAGTTGAAATTCAAACTAATTTGAATTCAAATCAAAACTAACCAATTTTTATCCTTAATGGAGACAAAAGAAAGATTATTTTTTGATTTTTTCATGTACAAACTAATTTTATTTGGTGAGAAATGATGTGAGACAATTTAGGTGGCGTAAGGGATAGAGTCCAATTCATTTAGGACTCTAGGGTTTAACCAATTAGATTTCTTTCAAACCCAATCCAATTAGATCCAAATAAAATATGATGAACTTAATCTAATTAGGGTCTTATAATCTTAATTAAATTTGATCAAATTAATAAATTAATTGAGCTATAGATCCGATCAAATCAGGATCATTTCTTTCTTACTGATTAGGTCATCTCATAACCTAATCAGACTTGACTTGATTGAATCAAATTCAATAAGACTTGATCCAGATTTTAATGCTCAATCAAATTAAGCTAGTTAATGATCTAATCACTAATTAATCTTCCATTAATGATAGAGTTCAAGTCTAGTAGGACTCTTCAGCAGAGTCTCCATCCAATGAAACTCTTCAGTAGAGTCCCTGTCAAGTGGGACTCTTCACCAGAGTCTCCGTTGACTGAAACTCTTCAGATTAGTCATGTGATCAGAGAAAAATTTTTAATGTGTGTGACCCCATAAGTTTGAATCTAAGCCGATAGCACAGGAACTGATTTATGTACCAATCGAAGTAATCATCTAGTAATGGTATCCGACATCCGGATAGGCCAATGTATGCTAAGCAACACTCAAGAACCTATTTAAAAATAGTTATCGTATAATTCCTCTCTTTGATCCAAATACTCAAGGTGACTTAGGATTTAACTGCAATCCTGATATGGTCATCCATATTGTATTTTAATTTTTAAAATCTATCACATGGATTACCCCAGCCAAGATTTTACTGAATTAAACACATTGATACATTAACTTTACTTATTCAGAGGGGTCAATTCTATCTTAACCCACACACTGACTTCACAAGTACTTGACTATGCCCAAAATCTTTCATTGCTGAATTAAAAATTCAGGTAGTCTGATACCAAAGCATAGTGAGTTGCTTGCAAGTCATCATAGTGATCTCAGATCAATAATTTCTATCTATGATCCATAGAACATATGAAAGATTGAATTTAAGTACTAATTAATTTTAGATTAGATCTGAATTAATTAGACTAAATAGGTTCAAAATCTAAGTTAGACTTGATATAAAAAATTTTAAAGAGTTTAGGATTGACAATCTTTCAAATTTATTTCAATCCGGCTTCGAATCGGATTCGAATCGAATCTGTTTTGGATGAGATATGAGTATTCTTACTTGCACTGAGAATACCCACTCATGAAGCATGACTAAAATAGATAATTTGAGATTTGATATCTGGTTCTACTGTGATTCAGGTAAGAATTTGATCATTAAATAAGTAGAATATTAAAAAAAAATTTAAATGCAATCTGGGTATTCTGGAGGGAAACTGTTCCCTTCCCTTCAACTGGTATCAGAGTAGGCCTAAAATATATATATGTAAAATAAAATTTTTATGATTATTTATATAAGATATAATTAGATTTTTTATATGACATTAAATATCATTTAAATATATTTATATAAAATTTTTATCTGATTTTGATTGGATAAGAGGTGCCTAATCAATAGTTGATTGAGGTTGTTATAAATCTATTATAATAGAATTTGCTGTTGTTGAATTTTTGATAAAAAATAACATGAATTAAAAATCTATTTTCATAAAATTTTAATTTTTTTTTATGAAGTGAGGATTATTTTAAATTTAAATTAATCCATTTCGATGGATATTTAGATCTGAATCCTATCATAATTTAGTACTACGTGAAAACAGATTTTATCAAAAATAATTCCTTATGCATTCATATTTGATCTAATTATTTTTTTATTTGAATTAAATTAAAATTGATATTTTATAATCAGTATAAGATAAATTTTAGATTTGATATGATGTATATGATACATCAAATCTAATTGATTAGATGAAGAATATAATTGATGAGATCAAGGATATGTTCAAGATATAAAATAGTTTTGTCAATAATTACATGTTGATGTAATTATATATGAAATTAGATTTAGATCTTAGTAGCCTAGTACTCAGATTGATGAGATCATCAGACCGTTCGATCATAAGAGATTGAAGAGATTAATCTCTCTTTTGCCTATTCAATGGGTTCTCTTATAACGTGTAGGGATGTCATTGTGATCCATTTCATAAAAAAAAAAATGAATAGATTTTTATGTATTATTTTGATTATAAATATATTTAGAATAGATCTAAAATAATTTATGATTCATTATAATAGAATAAAATTTGGATATAAAATTATTTTAGATCTGAATTACATATTAATATGATGTAATTGGTATTGATCTAAAAGTTATCATGATATATGAGATGTATGAATGAAGTTTAGATATACCTATGTATGTTTAATTATTAAACATATTTTAAAAATTTATTTTATATGTTGAAACATATGGTATGCTTCACTTGAAATCCTTATAGAATAGTTCTACAAACTGAAACACACGTTTCACACAATTTTGAATTAAGCTCGAATGATCTAGAATTGAGAATTGAAGATCATTAAGACACCACATAATATGATGAGCAAAGGGTTTGCATAAAGCAAGTCTTTTTAATGAGTTAGACCTAGGGTTAGGAATACATATGGACCATGTAGAGAAATTGATTAAATCTAATCAAGTGTTGAATTAGATTAGGTCAGTATTCTTCTAAATCAATCTCAATAGTTGAAGTTTGATCAAGTCTATGTATTTGACCCTAATAAATGAACCATGATCATGGCTCCATGGTTGAGCCCGAATCTTCTAGTGTGCCAAATCGAAACTAATTAACCAGTTGGTATCTAAGATAAGTTTGATAGATTCGATCAAGTAATTTTTAATTGGAAGCTATTCACCTAGATGTATCTACGGTGAGTTAAGACAGATTCCTCCTGCTGATCTCACTTACCTGCCAACATGATAGATTATATTTTGATTAGGTCACTAGTTGATTCAGCAGACCCTGCCATTAAGGTGAATCAGTGTGACTGATTTAGGTGTCTTTAGATCAGTTTGTGTTTAATCCTTTACATGATTGGTGAAGTCAGTGGAAGGATTTAGAGCTTGCAGGTTGACTTCTTCTCTTATTCTCAGATCAATAAAATCAATCTCTAAATTATTAGATCTATAAAGTGATAAAGTTATGGGATAACTTGGTCATTGCCTCCCATTAAGGTGTGTGATAATGAGTCTAATATTTCAAATAGGCATTGGAGGCGCTACACGCCTGATGTCTATTACGTATTGAAATTATCATTCATCATATGACCATCATGATATACTTTCAGATCAATGCTCAGGTTGGTCGAGCCACACTCAAGCTTGGACATCCGTTTGTTGGATGCACTTGATGTGTCATGTTAATAGTTGGACTTAATCAGGATTTTCAATGGAGGTGCCACACCCTGCTGAAAGGATGTCTAGGGCAAAACCCAATGCTAGAAGTTGTTTGGAGAAATAATTGGTTATGAACCTACCCATTGATGCACTAGGATTGGCTGAGCCATACTCGGGCCGAATGCAATCCGTGTGGATTCTAGTACCCACTAAGAAATTAATGTAATTCCTTGAGTTGGAGGTAGAGGCTACCAATTCGCAAAAAATAGTGGGAGGACCTTTAGACTAAAGTCCATATCTTTAGGATTAAAAAAAATAATTCATATACTAATAGGCTAATATTTTCTCCTTTCAGCTATGGCTAATACACTATCCTTTGTTCGCTGTTGGACAGTGACAAGCTCACTGGACCCAACTTCGATAGCTGGTATCGAAAATTGAAGATCGTATTGGAGTATGAGAGAATTTTATATGTCCTTACTGATCAGACACTTGAAGAACCTGCAGCAATACTCCTCATGCTGTGAGAGACACTTACATGAAGTGGCTCAATGATCGCACGATTGTGCATTGCGTGATGAGGGTAGCTATGAACGATAACTTAGTCATAAGTTCGAGGATGCATAGCCTGAGGAGATGATTCAAATGTTGAATGAGTCTTTCAGCATCTCTGAGGATGCAGAGAGATATAAAACCTCCTGTGCAGCGTTCAATGTCGTATGTGAGAGAGAGCTTGAGTCATCGATCATGTATTATACATGATTGAGCAGATTGAATGCCTTAGCAAACTTGGATTTTTGTTGCATAAACAGTTAGGCAAGGATGCTATCCTCAATTCACTACCGATATCCTACCTATCCTTTCTCAGTTATTACAGAATGACGAAGCCTACAGTAAACTACTATGATTTGCTAGGGTTATTGCAAACTTTTGAGAAAGATCACCAGCTCCAAAAGGAGCCAGTGAATTTAGTGGGAGGTTCATTTGTAGGGCGTCAATCCTCTAGGAGAGAAAAGAAGAAAAATGTGTAAAAATTTCATACCGCCGATTCCAAGCAGAGCAAACCATCAAAAGTTGATAAGAGCCGGTAGAGTGCTTCTTCTATAAGAAGCTGAGTCATTAAAAAGAAATTATCCTGCTTATATAGCCACCTTGACCCAAACAGGCCTAAGAACAAGAGAAAGAGGCAAGTGGTTGTTTCACATGTATTTATATGATAACACCTTGTAATTTCTTGTTTGTGATACTATTACTTGAATATTGGATACCAAAAGTCCTATTAATATATGCAATTCATTGCAGGGACTGCAGGTAAGTAAAAAATTTTGAGAGGACGAGCGATTCCTTAACATTGGAGATGGAAGCCTTGTTCCAGTTCTAGCCTTGAAAACTTTGCAGCTTGTCTTCGAGTCCAGTAGTGTCATGTTAGATGATTGCCATTATTGTCCCTCCTTTATGATAAATGTCATCTCTTAGGCTTTTTGATCAAACTTGATTACAAGTTTATAATAAAAGATAATTTTTGTGATATCATTACGAATGATACTATAATTATGCATGGATAATTAAAACATGACATATATATAATATCACGGTCTGTTAGTATAATGTACATACCTAGTAAACGCCCCAAAATAGATAATGTCAGCGAATCCTACCTTTGGCATTGTAGGCTTGGTTATGTGAACAAGAATAGGATTGACAGGTTGATCAAAGAATATGTTCTTGAGATAGATGATTATAATCATTGCCTACCTGTGAATCTTGCCTACTTGGTAAGATGATTAAGTCACCTTTTAAAGGAAAAGATGAAAGAGCCAGTGATGTCCTAGGTCTAATACATACTGATGTATGTGGGCCTATGAACATAAGTGCTAGAAGAGGATACTACTACTTCATTACATTTACAGATGACTATCGAGGTATGGGTATGTCTATCTTATGAAGCATAAGTCAGAATCATTTAAATATTCAAATGATTCCGTACTGAAGTAGAGAAACAAATGAAAAGAGCATTAAGATTCTTCGATCAATTGAGGAGGTGAATACCTCACCAGTGAGTTTCTGACATATCTGGAAGAGAATGGATTCTCTCATAATGGACCCCTCTTGGAACACCACAACATAATAGTGTGTTCGAGAGGAGGAATCGAACCTTATTAGACATGGTCCGATCCATAATGAGTTTTTTCAGTCTGCCAATATCTTTTTGAGGACATGCTCTAAAGACTACTTACTATATTTTGAATAAGGTGCCCAGTAAGTCTGTCGATAAAACTCCATATGAGATATGGACTGGGAGTAAGCCGATGCTCTCACATCTAAGGATTGGGGGTGTCCAGCTTATGTCAAGCATTTAAAACAGATAAGCTTGGACTAAAATCCGATAGATGCTTGTTCGTAGGTTACCTAAAAAAAACTAAAGGGTATACTTCTACCTCACTGCAAAAAAAAGATGTTTGTCAGCAGTCAGACATTTTTTTGGAAAAGAAGTTTTTTGATGAAGGAGCTAATGCCTGTAAAATTGAACTTGATGAAGTTCATGAGGTGGAAGGACCGACACATATAGAATTGGATTCGATTGGTGAATCAAATTTGGAGCCATAGAGGCACCATTAAGGAGATCCGGTAGAGATCGTGTCAGCCAGCAGATACTATGATTTTTTGGTCCGGATGGTGATCCTATTGAACTTGATGAGAACGATGAGGATCCGATCACCTATATAGAGGCCATACAAAGGCCCGACTCCCAAAAAAGGCTTGAGGCCATGATGTTCGAGATGGAGTCCATGAAGATCAATAGAAAAAGAAGAGCGGATGGAAAGGTAGAGATCTATAAAGTCCATCTAGTTGCTAAGGGTTATCGTCAGCATTATGGTTTTGACTATGAGAGACGTTCTCTCTGTGGCGATGCTTAAATCCATTCGATTATGCTTGCTATCGCTGACACTTAGATTATGAGATTGACAGATGGATGTCAAAATTGCTTTTCTTAATGGAGAGCTGGAAGAAGAGATGTATACAATACAACCTGAAGGGTTCACATCCATAGACGAGTCGAAAGTGTGCAAGCTAAAAAGATTAATTTATGGATTTAAGCAGGCATCGAAGAGTTGGAACATGCATTTTGATAAAGTAATCAAAAGATATGGCTTCTTAGGAATGGAGAAGAGCCTTGCGTCTACAAATGGGCTTTCGATTCTGTGATCATTTTTTTTGTGCTGTATGTGGATGACATACTGTTACTAGAAATGACATTCTGATTTTGTAGAGTGTGAAGATATGGTTATCATCATAGTTTTTCATGAAGAACTTGGAAGAAGCATCCTACATCCTAGGGATGAAGATCTATAGGGATAGATCTAGAAGGTTGCTTGGATTGTCCCAATCCACGTACATTAACACCTTGTTGAAGCGGTTCAACATGAATAATTTCAAGAAAGACTATCTTTCGATAGGCCATAGAATTACTCTTTCCAAGAAGGATTATTCTACAACTCCTGAGAAGAGAGAGTGCATGAGTAGAATACCATATGCTTCGACAGTGGGATCTATCATATACACTATGACATGTACGAGGTCGGATGTGACCTATTCACTAGGGATAGTGAGTAGTACCAGTCAGATCCAGATGAGAAGCATTGAAAGATTGCAAAAGTAATTCTTAAGTATTTAAAAAATACTAAAGACCAATGGTTTATCTATAGAGACTCTGATCTGAAACTTATGGGATATACTGATTTTAATTTTCAGTCAGATTATGATGACAGCAGAAGCATGTTGGACTATGTATTTACCTTAAATGGAGGAGCTATTTACTGAACAAGTTTGAAGCAACATACTGTGGTTGATTCTGTATGCGAAGTGGAATATATTGCTATATCGGATGCTGTAAAGGAGGCGGTGTGGTTGTGAAATTTATTATCGAACTGAGAGTTATACCTTTTATTGATGGTCCTGTCCTGTGTATTGTGACAGCTTCAGTGCCATAGCTAAGCGAAAGAACTAAGTCAACCATCACACTAAACATGTCCTGCACAGCTATCATCTAGTACGAGAGATCATGAATCGAGGTGACGTCGAGCTTTCGAAGATGATAGAAAAAAGAACCTAGCCAACCCCTTCACTAAAGCTCTCGGGATCAAAGAGTTCGATGACTTCAAATGGAAGATGGGTATAAGATACTGCCCCGATTGGCTTTAGTCCAAGTGGAGTTGTTGGAAATTGTGTCCTAAAATCAATGTATGACAATTGAGTTCATCCTTGTATATGAATTATTGGTTATTGAATAATAATTATTCTGATATTTTTCATCACAAAGTGACATCTTCTTTGAACTCTTATACTATGATGAAGTCTCTAGAACTATGCTAGTGTATGATAAAGAGAGGATTTATCGTATAGTTCTTAAACAAGTTTGCGACCAAATGATACGTTATTACGAGTGATGATGTTTATCCAGTGAAGGTCATTTTGTGCCATATAGGTTGGTTGTCCTCTTAACCAAGGAGTGTGGTGACACTGGTATGGCATACAGGTGAGATGTAAGGGTACATCATCACTAAACAAGTGACTCACCTGCTGAGCATTCTGCTGTCAAGAGCTGCTCTGAAATATATGGGTATAAATATCCTTCAGACCTGAGATCATCATAGTGACTTGCAAGCAACTCACTGTGCTTTAGTGCCGAACTATCTAAATTTTTAATGTAGTGACGGAAGGCTACTAGATACAGTCAAGTACTTGTGAAGTCTGTGTGTGGATCAAGATGGATTGACACCTTCAGATTATTGAAGTTGATGTATCGTTATATTTTAATTTAGTAAAACTTTGACCAGGATAATCCATGAGATAGATTTGAAAGGTTGAAGTACAATATGGATGAAGCAATCTCGATTGACAGTTAACTTGAGACCATCTTGGAGCATCCAGGATTCAAAAGATGAATTATACGGTAACCATGAGTATAGATTTTGAAATATTTTTTTATGATAATTCGATCTATCTGGACATCAGGAACCATTGCTAGATGGTATCTCGATTAGTGCAGAAATTGGTTCCTGTGCTATCGGCTTAGTGTTTGAACCTATAGAGTCATGCACACAAGTCAGACAAAGTAGGAAGGAATGGATCTATATTTATATATCCAATCTGAAAGTACTTGATTTGATTAAATATATAAGCTAACTTGATTGAGAATTGAGTTATGGGTCAAACAGAATTGAAGAGTTGACTATGTCTAGCTAGCACTACACATGAGGTTCAGGTTCAATCCCGAGGATGAATAATTTCTATCTATGTTCTATGAAATATATAAAAAATTAGATTTAAGTACTAATTAATTTTAGATTAGATCTGAATTAATTAGACTTAAATAGATCTAAAATTCAAATTAGATTTGGTACAAAAAGTCATAAAGAATTTAGGATTGACAGTCTTTCAAAATTATTTCAAACCAGCTTCAAATCAGATTTGTATCGGATCTATTTTGGATGAGATATGAGTATTCTTACTTGCACTAAAATACCCACTCATGAAGTATGACCAAAAATTGATTTGATGCTTATTTGGGGCATCCCAAGTGGATGCGGGAGTGGGTGCAAAGTGGATGTCATAAGTGATGGCAATTATATCTCATGTAGGACTCATTCTTTCATGAGTATTAGATCAATTCAAATCAGATTTGAATAAAGAGTCTTCCTCTCATTGGATCATGAGAATCATCAATAAATAGAGAGGATCTCTACCTATAAATGAGAGAAGAGAATAGAATAGTAAACAAATCAAATTGAAAGAAGAGAGAAAGAGAGAGAGACAGGCAGTGAAGAGAGGTCCTTTATCTTCTATATCTCTCCTTTTTGTTGCCTCCTCTCCTTGGGTGTGGATCCTTCTTGGGCATCCTACCTGCTGGTGTGAGGTGTCACATTATCACATCTCATCCTTCGATTGATTGAGTTGCGAAGCCAATTGGATTGGAATTCATCTTGCTTTTCTGCGGCGTCTGACGTGCATGCGAAGCAGAGCATCTGTATATCCAGACCTCTGTAAAAGTTTATATCAGATAATTTGAGATTTGATCCCTGGTTCCATTGTGATTCAGATAAAAATTTGATCATTAAACAAGGAGAACATTAGAGAAAATTTTTAGATGCAATCTGGGCATTCTAGAGGAAAACTTTCCCTTCCCCACCCAATCATCACATCCCAAAATGGTATTTTCGATCCTCTTTCTCTTTGGTATCTCATAATAAAAATCTCTTCTCTTTTGGAGCACAAAATTATGGCCTTTTTATGGTTGTCGCACAAACCAGATAAAACAGGATAAGGGCTGGAGTTTGTTGCAATTCAAATCCTTTTGAATTTCAATTCGACTCCAACTTTTTTTCACCCTTATCTAACCTAAAGAGGGACTTATAAAAAAAATTAGACATAAAAATCAATTAGAAAGATCTCTTTTTCTCATATATAATGGACCCCTTCAAAAGCAGCCAACGTGTGGAAGGATATGGATAAGGTTTTAAGTTAAAATTCAAACTAATTTGAATTGAAATCAAAACCAACCAATTTCTATCCTTAATGGATGACAAAAGAAGGATTATTTTCTATTTTTCTCACACACAAACTAATTTTGTGTGGTGAGAAAAGGCATGAGATAATTTAGGTGGCGTAAGGGATAGAGTCCTATTTATTTAGGACTTAAGGATTTAACCAATTGGATTTTTTCAAACTCAATCCAATTAGATCCAAATAAAATATGATGAACTTAATCTAATTAGGATCCTATAATTATAATTAAATTAATTAAATTAATAAATTAATTGAGCTATAGACCTGATCAAATTAGGATCATTTCTTCTTTACCGATTAGGTCATCTCATAACCTAATCAGACTTAACTTGATTGAATCAAATTCAATCAGACTTGATCCAACCTTTAATGCTCAATCAAATTGAGTTAATTAGTGATCTAATCACTAATTAATCCTCCATTAATGATAGAGTCCAGGTCTAGTGAGACTCTTCTCTAGAGTCTCCATCCAGTGGGACTCTTCAGCAGAGTCCCTATCCAGTGGGACTCTTCACTAGAGTCTCCATTGACTGAAACTCTTCAGATTATCCATGTAATTAGAGAGAAACTTCTAATGTGTGTGACCCCATATGTTCGAACCTAAGTCGGTAGCATAGAAATTAATTTCTGTACCAATCGGAGTAACCATCTAGTAATGGTACCCGACGTCTGAATAAGCCGAATGTATGGTAAGCAACATTCAAGAATCTATTTGAATATAGTTACCGTATAATTCATTTCTTTGATCCAAATACTCAAGGTGACCTAGAATTTAATTGCCAACCCTGATATGATCATGCATATTGTATTTCAATTTTTAAAATCCATCACATAATTATCCTGACCAAGGTTTTACTGAATTGAAATACACTGATACATTAACTCCTACTTATTCGGAGGGGTCAATTCCATATTGACTCACACACTGACTTCCCAAGTATTGACTATACCCAAAAATCTTTCATCGCTGAATTAAAAATTCAGATAGTTCGGCACCAAAGCATAGTGAGTTGCTTGCAAGTCACCGTGGTGATCTCAGATTGGAGAGACACTTATACCTATATCCCTTCAGAGTGACTCTTGATAGCAGAGTACTCCGGAGTTGGTCACGTTCAGTGAAATATACTCCTATATTTCACTCGCATGCTATACCAGCATCTCCATGCTCTTTGGTTAAGAGGATAACCAACCTATATAGCACACAATGACCTATACTTGATATGTCTATCATCCTAGTAATAGCATATCATTTGGTCACGAACTTATTTAAGGACTAAATGATATATCCTCTTATATCGAATCAAATAGTCCTAAGGACTTCATCACATAACAGGAGTTCAAAATGAGATATACACAGTGATGAAAAAATCAAATTATATATTTATTAATTCAATAATTCATATATAATTATAATGATAAGCACAACCGTCAATAGGCTGACGATTGACTTTGGGGCACAATTCTCAACAGATTTGAGGTACATCCTTCTCTCCATCTCTTGCTTCACATAAATAATTTCCTACTAAATAGGGATTGGACAGCACATAAAGAGATTTAGATGTGGTGCCATCATCTCTTCTAGGGTTTAGATGAATGACTCCTTGAATAATGGCCCTTGGATCCTGGAGATTGCTTTCTCACCATTGATTGCAACTTAACCCTTCAAATGGTTGCACTTAGCCCCTTAGATGTCTGATTTTTGCTTTAAATTTAAGCCAGTTGGAGCTTAGATTATTTTGTATGCACCCAATCTCCTAATACCCTACAAAAGAGATCAAGATGCATCAAATTCTCAATAATAATAATAATAATCAATTAATAACAAATCAATGCTTCTAATATCTTAATTTATGTGTTTATCACATCTCCCAACTTAAGTTTTAATCATTCTCGAGTAAAAAAAATTAGTAGTATGTACCAACTCATTTAGATGTGAAAGTTTTTTCAAATAATTTGAAAATTAACTGATACCTGACCAGAGAATTAACAAAATATGTCATCAGATTATTAATTCAATCCCAAGTAGTAGTTATGTAGAGAATATAAAATTTTAGAACTTTTTCTTGACCAACTCCCACTTTATTCTTTAAATCCTCTAACTTTAATATGGGCTAGAGTTTGAGTAGTTTTTTTTTTTTGATAGCTAGTACAATATCTTAACTTATTAAGCTTTCTGTTTAATCTTGTAGCAGTCTTAGACCAATGACCCCAAACCAGTTGATTTTAGGGCATTAGGTGTAGAACACCCTTTAGATTTACTGATTCAAGTCGAATAGCTATGAGTCAAGACTGACTATATGATAGAGTTTTTTCACATCCCTACTTTTTGACACGAGTCTCATTGCTTGCTTAGATGGAAAGATCCGTTACTTGGTGAGATAATGTTAAAAATTTATCTTTATTTGATTACACTTTTTGCGTGCATTGATATTTTCCACTCATACCATAAAGAGTAGATTCTTTATTGATATAGATTGGAAGAAGATTTTAGAATCATTCAAAAATTTATTCTATTCTAGACTTAACTATTTATTATATTTTCTTAATAATTAGTTTCTTGATATTTTAAAAACTCTTTAGACTATTAATCAATTATTGGTTAAATTGCTTGATTAACTTCAATCAAGACAAAATCTGATACATAAGGCTGATTGTTACCATACTCGAGGACTTAATAAATTCATTTACCCTCCTCCCAACTTAATCAACGTTATCCTCAATGGAGGAGAGAAAATAATAGATTAGAGGGGTAGATAAAAGGAGTTCACCTGAGCTTGGTTCATTCTTGGCTCCGCTGAGCCTTAAAGATAGCTGATGTGGTTCTCCCCTCAACTTGGCTTCACTAATCCTTTTTGGAGTTGGGTTCCTAAACTGAAAAAATGAAAGTAAAATGAAAAGATCTGGCTAGACTCTTATTAAAACTACTCCTAGAAATTGGGTTGCTTCCCAACAAGTACTAAGTTTAATGTCTTTAGTCAGACTAAACTTGATATAGAGTCAACCAATACTAGACTTGAGGTGTTTAAGGAAAGGTTTAAGATCTAACTTGGATTTTTCCTCAGTCGATAGTTTGTATAATGGTTCACCTATTGTTATAAGCAGTTTGACTGGTGGTTCCCATCTTGGTTGAGTCCTATGGTCAATAGATATTCATTGATGCTTTCAAATTTTTGGTCGAATCAGAGATTGTAATTGAATTCTTCGTTACTAATATCAATAGGCTCATACACAGTATCTTGGATTAGGTTCACATTAAAGGATTGTTCTGATTCATTTTCCAAGTTAAAGATATTCAGATCAATGGTCCCGTTCCCAAAAGAGATCTTCATGAGTCCGTTGTGACAATTAATCAGAGCATTGGTAGTTTCTAAGAATGGTCTCCCTAGAATAACTAAAATGTGACCCTTAGGATTTGATATAGGTTCAGTTTTCAAGATTATGAAATCTATAGGGCATATGAATTCACCTACTTTGATCAATACATCTTCCACTACCCCCTTTGGAACCTTGATAGATTGGTCTGCTAATTGAAGCGTGATTCTTGTTGGCTGGAGCTCTCCTATCCCTAATCGTTCATGGACTGAATATGGTAGGATATTTAGACTAGCTCCTAAATCTAACAAGGCCCTATCGATGATAGTTTTCTTAATGACACATGAGATTGTTGGAGATCCTGAATCTTTGTACTTGATCAGTACGTGGCTTGAAAGGTATGAGCTCACACTAGCTACTCAGAAAGCTTTCTTAGGTACATTGGTGGTCTTCTTCTTTATGCATAGTTCTTTTAGGAACTTGGAGTACATAGAAACTTGTTGGATCATATCTAGTAGAGGATATTTATTTTTACTCATTTAAACATCTCTAAGATCTGATCCATATGGGCTGCATGTTGGTTAGACCAAAGTCTATTAGGAAAAGGAGCTACAGGTTTGGTGGTTGAAGTCTCAATTTGCTTGAACCTTGATGTGGGTTCTATGAGTGGCTCATCAACTTTTGTTAATTCAAACTCCAGACTCCATCTGATTGGTCTGTGGTTTAGTCGGTTGGTCTTCCTGGTTCTTAGTTATACCTACACATTGTCTATTTGTCTCCTAGATCTTAAGGTGTGAATTGCATTTACATAGTTAAATCAACCTTCAGATTGGGATACTTGTCCATTCTGGGCTCTTGGGTTAGGCTCAGGTTGGCTTGGTAATCTATCCTTTTCTCTCTCACTAACAGCAGTGGCTAATTGAACTAATTGGCAGTGATTTGCATGCAATTATTAAGGTAGTTGCATTATCAGAAGTTGATTTTACCAAGACCTCTAACTACTTTTCTAACATGTTTATCCTTTTCTCTTGGCCAAGACCTGGCAGGTTGTTTGGTGCTTAGTTGGTCCTCAGGGATGGCTGATCAGGTAATGACTGTTGAAAAAATATCTTAAGATTCAATCTACAATAAGCCTAGAATGAGGTCCAAGATGACAAACAGAATCCAATGAGCCCAAGAATAGCCCAAACAAAGTACAGATGGTAAAGATACACACGAAGGAAGCCTGAGAGGAGATGATACAACCCATAGGCTGTCAGAGGGGTCCACGGGCCGGCTGTAGGCCAATAGGTGGGCATGCAGCCCAGTGCACTGGCAGGCCTCGTGCGTGGATGAGTGGGCATGGCCCAGGCCAGCATGGGTGCAGGCCCACTGTGTGACGCGATCCATGGTGGACCGCATGGGATTGCACAATCCACGCGATCACTGTGGTCCGACTGCATGGTTCAAGACATTTTATGCCTGTTTCTAGCAATCTTTGAGGCCGCCATGGATTGAAAGCATTTCTCATGAGTTTCTCATGGTCCACGATGGTCTGATGCATGATTCGATAGCTATCAGAGCTGTCAATAAAAATTCGATGATCCAGATTGATTTTGAGTTTGATCAGGAGCTAGGAAAGCCTGATTGCATGATCGAACAACTTTGGTTCGAGTCGATCATGATCGGATGATCCAAAAGGGTTTTAGGATTTGATTTGAGCTCGGTATCCTACTAAAACACTGGTTTGAGATTTTTGGAGCCTATATAGCTCGATTGATGAGCTATTTATTTCATTGGATAGCTGGTGATATCTTGATCATACAGAGAGACTTCAAAAGAGATTTTAAAAAGCTTTTGTGAGGGTTTTGGATTTTTTTGTTGAGAGATCTTTGTATAAGGGTTGAGTGGTGAGTTTCGCTTGTATTTGTTTGATTTTCTTTCTCTCATAGTGAAGCTTGCACACCCCATGGAGGTAGGCTTGAGGTCAATCCATGTTATTTAATTTATTTATGATATTTTTCTCTCTCTTTCTTCTTTTTTCCTCCCTCAATAAGTGATATTAGAGCACAACAATTGGTATCAGAGTCTGGTTACCATGGACAAGTGGTACCAGACGATCTAGGTAGAGGTGGTGTTGATCGAGATTGGAGATGGAGAAGACAAGCATAATTAAGGTGGAGATAACCAGTTCAATGGGAAGGCAATTTCTTCTTGTGACAAGCGAAGATGAAGGACATTCTTATCCAACAGGATTGATCGATACTTTCTTATGCAAGAAGAAGTCGGACACCATAGAGGAGAAGACTGGGAGTGGCTACAGATGCAGATGGTGAGTACCATCTATTTGTACCTGATGGATGAGGTGGTATTCATGTACTTGAGGAGATTTCTCAGATGGTGCTGTGGTAGAAGCTCAAGGAATTATACATGGTGAAGTCCCTCATCAACACTCTCTTCCTCTAGAGATAGTTCTACCAACTGTGGATGGATGCAGGATAGAGCGTACAGGAGTATCTTAGCCACTTTCAGAAGATTCTCATAGATCTTCTCAGTGTAAGTGAGAAGATTGAGGAGAAAACTAAGATGTTGGTCTTGTTAGCATCACTTTCCCCTTATATAAGAAGATTGAGGAGAAAACTATGGTGTTGGTCTTGTTAGCATCACTTTGTCCTTCATATAAGTTTTTGGTGACTGTTCTTTTAGTGGAGAAGAGCACCATCAAGGTGGACGAGTCACCACTATGATTCTTCAGAACAAGGTTCCTAGGTGGGAGAATCAGGCTTCGAGCTTAGATGGTGGTGCTCAGCTTTGGTGGTTTTGGAGGAGTAGATGGCAATAGACAGAGCAGCAGAGGATTGCAAAGAGGACGATCCAGATCCAAGATGAGGGGCTCTAGCAAGATCAAGTGCTACTGATGTGATAAGTTAGGGCATCGTGTCAAAGATTGCCTCAACTCAGAGATCGGATGAGGGCTACTATAGCGACGGTCAGTAGTGAATCAGAGGATGATGTCCTGTGATATCTGATGAGATTTCTTCTCCTTTCTAGCAGTGGATTTTAGATTTTGCATGCACCCATTATGTATGTTGCAGAAGGAGTGTTTGACTTTCTGAAAAGTAGGAGAGCATTGTTCATCTACCAGATGGATCAAGTTGTGTGATCAAAGGCATCGGGATGATCAGCTGGAGGAACATGATAGTGCACTAAAGAGATTGGACGAAGTTTGATACATATCCGATTGCAGACGGAATCTTATCTCACTGAGTAGACTGGATTCAAACAGCTATTGTAGATAGTGGTGATGAATCTTAAAAGTTATGCATGGTGATAGGATTATTTTAGAGGAAAAAAAGATCAGAGGAGGACATTATTATCTGATAGGGAGCCCAGTGTGAGGTGGAGCTTCAGTGGAGATGGATCGGCACGAGATGGAAGACTCACGAGGATGAGAGATGATGTTGCAGAGTGAAGTTTCTATTACCACAAGAGGCTTCTTTGAGCAGGTCTTGGGTTAGAGTGGACACAGCTCAAAATGGAAGTGGGATCGAGCGCCTAGCTCGATTCCACTTTGCCCATCCATGAGACAGCAAGCGTGCCCAGGGCATGGGGGCGAGATGGATCACAAGCTCTTAGAGATAGATAGAGATCGAACATCAAGTCGAGGTAAAGATTATTGAGAAAAATACTCAAAACTTGATCCACAATAAGCCCAGAACGAGATCCAGGATGATGAACAAAATCCAATGAGCCTAAGAATAGCTTAAATAGAGTCTGGATAGTGAAGATACATGCAAAGGAAGCCTGATAGGAGATGGTATGGTCCACAGGCCATTGGAGGGCTTACGGGTTGGTTGCAAGCCAGTAGGTGGGTGCACGCCCAGTGTGGGCATGACCTAGCATGCAGGTGGGCCTAGCGCATGGATGAGCAGGCACAGCCTAGGCCCAGCAAGGGCACAGGCCCGCTGTGTGATGTAGTCCACAATGGACCGCACGAGATTGCATGGTCCATGCATCGCTGTGGACTAACCGTGTGGTCCATGCATGGTTCAGGGTGTTTCATTCTCATTTCTTATGGTCTATGAGGCTGCCATGGACCAAAAGTATTTTCCATATATTTCTCACGATCCACGATGGTCTGGTGCACGATCCGATGGCTGTTAGAGCTATCGATGAAGATCCAACGATCCATATTAATTCAAATTTGATCAGGAGCTAGGGAAGCTTGATTGCATGATCAACAGCTCTAGCTTGAGCTGGTCACTATCGGATGGTTAGAAGGGTTTTAAGATTTGATTTGAACTCGATATCCTAGTGAAACACTGGTTTGGGGTTTTGGATCTTATATAGCTTTGATTGATGAGTTTTTATTGCATTGGATAGCTGGTGACATCCTAGTCATACAGAGATGCTTCAAGAGAGATTTCAGAGAGCTTTTGTAAGGATTTTGAGGCTTTTTGTTGAGAGATCTTTGTACAAAGATTGAGTGATGAGTTTTTTTTATATTTGTTTGATTTTTTTTCTCTCATAGTGAAGCTTGCACTCTCCGTGGAGGTAGGCTTGAGGCCAATCCATGTTATCTTAATTTATTTATGATGTTTTTCTCTATCTTTCTTCTTTCTTCCTCTATCAATAAGTGATATTAAAGCACAACAATTGGTATCAGAGCCTAGTTACTATGGACAAGTGATTCCAGATGATCTAGGTAGAGGTAGTGTTGATTGAGATTGGAGATGGAGAAGACGAGCATAATTAAGGTGGAGATTAATCGGTTCGATAGAAAGAGCAATTTTTTTTGTGGCAAGCGAGGATGAAGGACATGCTCATCCAACATGGATTGATTGACGTTCTCTTATGTGAGAAGAAATCAGACACTATAGAGGAGAAGACTTGGAAGCGGCTACAGATGCAGTCGGTGAGTACCATCTGCTTATACTTGATGGATGAGGTGGTGATCATGTACTTGATGAGACTTCTCTGACAGTGTTGTAGTTGAAGCTCAAAGAGTTATACATGGTGAAGTCTCTCACCAACACTCTCTTCCTCTGGAGATAGTTTTTCCAACTACGGATGGATGAGGGACAGAGTGTACAAGAGCTTCTCAGCCACTATCAAAAAATTCTCACTAATCTTCTCAGTGCAGGTGAGAAGGTTGAGGAGAAGACTAGGGCATTGGTCTTGTTAGCATCATTTTTTTCTTCATATGAGTCTTTAGTGATTGTTTTTTAGTGGAGAAGAGCACCATCAAGATGGATGAGGTCACCATAGTAATTTTTCAGAATGAGGTTCTCAGATGGGAGACCAAGCTTCAAGCTTAGATGATGGCAGCTCGGCTTTGGTGATTTCTGAAAGAGCAGATGGCAATAGATGGAGCTACAAAGGATCGTAAAAAGGATGATTTAGGTCCAAGATGCGAGGCTTCAGTAAGATCAGGTGCTACCGATGTGATGAGTTAGGGCATCGTGTCAGAAATTACCCTCAACTCAAGGATCGGACAAGGGCTACTACAGCGATGGCCAATAGTGAATCAGAAGATGATGTTCTAGTGATATTTAATAAGATTTCTACTTCTTCTAGTAGTGAATTTTAGATTCTACATACATCCATCATGTGTGTTGCAGGAAGGAGCTGTTGACTCCCTGAAAAGCAGGAGAGCATTATTTATCTGCTAGATGAATGAGCTATGCGATCAGAGGCATCGAGATGGTTAGTTGGAGGATACATGATGGTGTAGTGTGGAGATTGGGCGAGGTCTGATACATATCCGATGTTAGGCAAAATCTTATCTTACTGAGCAGACTGGATTCAATGGCTATAGGTGGGTAGCTGATAATGGAATCCTAAAGGTTATGCATGGTGATAGGATTATTTGGAGGGAAAGAAAATTAGAAGAGGATATTACTACCTGATAGAGAGCTCAGTGCAAGGTGGAGCTTCAGGTGGAGACAGATCGACACGAGATGGGAGACTTGGGAGGATGAGAGGTGATGTCGTAGAGTGAAGTTTTTATTACCATAGGAGCTTCTCTGAGTAGATCTTTGGTCAGAGTGGACATAGCTCATAACGGAGGTGGGATCGAGCGGCTTGGCTTGATTCTCATATTTGCCTATCTATGAGATAGTAGGCGTGCCCCAGATGTGGGGGCAAGATGGATCACAGGCTCTTAGAGATAGATGGAGGCGAACATCAAGTCGAAGTGAAGATTGTTGAGAAAAATACCTCAAAATTCGATCCACAATAAGCCCAAATTGAGGTACAGGATGATGAATAGAATCCAACAGCTTAAGAATAGTCCAAATAAAGTCCGAATGGTGAAGATACGTGCGAAGGAAGCTCGAGAGGAGATGGTATGGCCACAAGCCATCGGAGGGGCTATGGGCCTACTGCAAGCCAGCAGGCAGGTGCATGGGCCAGTGCGGGCATGGCCTAGCATGCGGGTGGCCTAACACGTGGATGAGCAGGGCAGCCTAGGCCCAGCATGGGCGCAGGCCCACTATGTGATGCGATCCATGATGGACCGCATGGGATTGCATGATCCATGTGATTGCTGTGGACTAACCATGCAGTCCATGCATGGTTCAGGGTGTTTCATGTCCATTTCTTGCAGTCTATGAGGTCACTGTGGACCAAAAGTATTTCCCACATATTTCTCGCGGTCCATGATGGTCTGGTGCATGATTCGACGACCATCAGAGTAGTCGGTGAAGATCTGATGATCCAATTGATTCCAAATTTGATCAGGAGCTAGCGAAGCCTGATTTCATGATTGAATAGATCTAGTTTGACCCAGTCACTATCGAATGGTCTAGAAGGGTTTTAGGATTTGATTTGAGCTTGGTATCCTTGTGAAATACTGGTTTGGAGTTTTTGGAGCTTATATAGCTTCGATTGATGAGCCATTTGTTACGTTGAATAGCTAATGACATCCTAGTCGTATAGAGAGACTTCAAGAGAGATTTCAAAAAGCTTTTGTAAGGTTTTGGGACTTCTTGTTGAGAGATCTTTGTACAAGGGTTGAGTGGTAATTTTTTTTGTATTTGTTTGATTTTTTTCCTCTCATAGTGAAGCTTGTATGCTTGTGGAGGTAAGTTTGAGGCCAATCCATATTATTTTGATTTGTTTATGATATTTTTTCCTCTTTTTTTTTTCTTTTTTTCTCCCTTAGCAAGTGGTATTAGAGCACAACAGTGACTATTCAAACTGAAACTTTGTGATCATGAAAAGTTAGGATGGTTCCTCCATCCTGGGTTATAAGTTAGTGCGTAAAGGTCATTCATCGGTCTTTGGTATGCTGCACTGACTTGTGCAAATCCATTTTCAGTTGGGCTCCTTAGTAAGATGCGCTCCTTCAGGATATGATCAGATGCATTGCATCCATTACATATGGGCATAGATACTTGGTTTGCTTGGGGCTGTCCTTGAAGCTCTAGGGCCTCAATTCTTCAGGCCAAGGTCACAATTCTAGCCTCTACAGCTAGGGATGTTGGGACTTGGTGTATACCATCTTTTGTTAGCATAGGTTTCCTAGTTGCCTCCCACTGCAAACTCTTTTCTGCTAGGTCCTCTAAAAATTGTCAGGTCTCTTTAGGTTCCTTGTGCATGAACTGATCCTGGCATATTGACTCTACATAGTTCTAGAACTTGGGTCTAGACTTTCATAAATGATTTGGCACAATCTCTAAGTCTTTATCCCATGGTGCGAGCACTGACTTAAGAGGTTCTTAAATCAATCTAAACAATTCCAGAAAGATTCTCCCCCTAACTGACAAAATTGATTAATTTCGTTTCTCAACTTGGCTATTTTGTGATGTGAAAAGAACTTCCTCAAGAACACTTTTACAAAATCCTCCCATGTTGTGATCAACTAGTTGGGCAAACTATATAGCCATTTCTGGGCATTTTTCCTGAGGGCAAAATTACTCAGCCTAAGTTTAATAGCATCTTCAGAGAGTTGGTATATCCTTATGGTATCACATACTTTCTCAAATTATCTAATGAAAATATATGTATCCTCAATTCTGATAAATTTAGAGAGAATCTGATAATTTGAGATTTAATCTTAAAATTGGTTGCAGTAGTCTGGGGTATTTGGATACAAGATGGTTGGGCTGATCCAACTGGGTAGCATAGGTCTTTTAAAATATGAGGTTCATGATTGAGTTCACCTATGGTAGACTCGAAGAAGAAGGCTTGATGATGGTGCGAGTAAGCTAGGTGGAAGGGGAGGCATGATGAGAGGAAGAGGCTAGGGCATAAGGCTTTGCTTGATGCTTCCAACATGAATCTAGGTAAAGGTGTTGGACTTAATTTGTTGGTGTAGGGAAGCATCAAGTTTATTTGAGTTATCAATGTAGGACTAAGAATTAGAGATGGTTGTCTAGGGTTTATTAAGTGAATATGTGAGGCACCTTAATGAATAGAGGGTTGGGATTTAATCAAGAGACTAAGGGGCATGGGATGTTGGCATGTAAGAAAGAAAGCGAGGCACTAATTTATTTTTAGTGTGAAAGAAAAAGAAGTTGGGCATGCGAGATGGGTTTTTGCATGAGAGAAGAGAGAGGCATAGAGTGTTTGGAATCTTTAGGACTCTTAGGTGGCACTTAAAAGAGGAAAGAGTGGGCATGAAATGTTTTGGGCGCAGTGGAGGTTTTTATGGCATGTAAGAATTAAAGGATATGGCATGAGGTTAGAAGAGTTGTGGTGCCTAAGGGAAGATTTAGCATGGAAGAATAGCATGGGGAGAGGTGGGCACGTGAGGAAAATCTTTGGGAGGAGGGACTAATTAGTGTTTTGTGGAAAGATGTTGAGGCATAGAGTTCTAGTTGGGGCGTGTATGGATTTTAGGAAAGAAAGGGATTTAAGACTTCTTTTGGCATGGAAAATCATGAGTTGGCATGGAATTTGAATTGGGATGGGCGTTAGATTGGGAAGGAGGGTTTTGGTGTGGAGGAATTTGAGTTGGGTTAGAGACATGTGAAGATTTGAGGTGCATCTTTCTCTCCATCTCTTTCTTCTTGTGAATAATTGAAGGAAAAATCGATTTTTTTCTATAGGATCTTCCAGATCTAATGAGATCTGGGATGGAATATTTCAAAAATTATCCTATGAATTTCAGATCTAAGATCTATTAGATCTAATTCCTATTATCTGATATTAAATCTAAAATTAAATCTAAAATCATGAGGAATAGAGAAATACCTCTAGGATAACTAAATTATCCTATAGAAGATCACAGCAATCCCGAGATTTTAAAATAGCACACAGTCATCTGGCCTCTATTGGTATCCACTCGAGTAGGATCAGGATCGTCTTCTCTGAAGGAGGAAAATTACTTTTCCACGTAGGATCTTCCAGATTTCACCAAATTTGAGGTGAAATAAATTAAAATTTTTTATCTTACATATATTTTAGATCTAAGTCTCTAGATCTAATCTTCAAATTTGATATTAAGTCTAAAATAAATCTAAAAGGGATGAGGAAACAAGTAATACCTCAAGGGTAATTTGATTACCTTGTAGATGATCTCTGTACAGTCTGAGGTTCTGATGTAGCCACGCAAATGTTTGGCCTCTATCGGTATCCACTTAGGCAGGATCTGGAATGTCTTTTCCTCATGAATCTATGCTCCAAAAATTAGATCTAAATCTGATTAGGAAGATCTTCAAAAGTCTTCCTGAAGTTGGAGCAGCAGCCTGTCGAAGAAGTCCTGCATCCTTCTGTTCCAGGCGTCACCATGCCTTGGATCTTTGCCAGATGGACATCCAACTCTTTGGATTGAAGAGGGGAGGAAGAAGAGTAGGGAGAAATAGATAAGAGGGGAGGGGGTGGCAGCTATTGGTTTTATGCATAAAACAACTTCTACCTCGAAACCCTAGGCACAGTAGGGTTTATATGGACCCTATATGCTGCGCAGTGCCACATCATTCAATCAATCAGAAAATCCAATAAATTTTAAAAAAATTTGATTGATGGAGTGATGTCATCTGATCACATTAGATAAAAACCACCCTCTCTCCTAAGTTGGCACCAACATTGGATAAGCTCAAGCAAGGTGGCACCAAAGAGTCTATGTTTATCAGGACTCTTTGGTTCTTATCCATTTGGGGTGCCCACTTTAATCCAATTGGGCTCATGCCATAATCTGATTATGGCATCCAATTCAATTGGATTTTGGCATGTGGACACTCCATAAAAATCCTCCAATGAGCTCTCTTCAGTTTAAGACCCATATGTCAACATTTGACAGATATCCTAAAATGAAATTGGCAGGTGACAGGAATTAGCAGGTCTTGTCTTAAATTCATCTCATAAATTAAGACAAGACTTTTTTGAGCTGGACAGCTTATTTAGACTGAAAAAAATCTTCTCAAGGTTCTCTGGTGAGTCAAATCATATTTGACTCAGTAGAGACAGAAAAGATTACATGAGGAGAAAGTTAGGCTCAATCGTGTGCTAGCACGATTTCCTTGAACCTAATTGGATCTAATCCAAATCAATTGGATTAGCCCAATTGATGACATCCAAACCCTAACCCTTATTTGTGTGACCCAGTTAGGTTCAATTTTGTATGGTAATGAGACATGTCATGATCTCATCATCGACATCATCGAAACTCCTTTCGATGGATCAGAACTCTTCTGATTCAGACAATTAGAATGATCGATCATCAATATTATTCTAATTGCTCTCAAAATCCACTAGTAATACCTAGCAGTATGTGGTGGCAATCCATCAGAACTGAAGATGAATCTTCGGTGCAGCTATCTGTGTGATTGAGTTCCTTTATCATGAGTCCCGACTGAATTAGGATTAAGGTGAACTCGTCAAACCCAACATCAGTCATATGAATTAATCGATCGATCTGAGTCCGATGTGAAACCCCAATGAAAATTCTTTTCATTATTTCACTCTGCCATGGCCATGGGCTTAAGGACTCGATCTTTCGATCACCATAGGATTACTCCTCTCATCTACCGAGGTTGATAGATCCCATCTTGGTGCGACCTAGTTCCTACAATGAATATACTACAGCCAACATATATCTCAGGATTCGAATAGCTAGGAGATCGAGTTATGGTGTAGTCAAACTATAACACACTCAAGATGAACTGTCGATGCACCTCAGATCAAAGAACTAGACATACAACTACAGCATCGAGCTAGTCATCGATGAGAAGGTAGACTTCCTTATGACTGCTCGAGGTGGTCACGCTCAGTACTCTCGTTCTCAATGAATACCTGTACTCTCACTCTGGTGTCTCCACACCGTAGACTCAAAACACATCTACCCTAAGAAAGCAATCGTACATCAACCTTCCGATCGATCACCATCCTTGTGATGATCCAATGGTCAGAGCTGTTTATGAGTTAGTTATGTAAATTCATGCCTTAAATTTTCAACTCTTAAAAATATGAATTTAAAAAAAAACTCAAAGGATGTATCACAGATACAAGTACACAATATGATAGAAGAATAATCTTTTATTCATTTATAGTTAAAATTATAAATTTGCCCTTAGATCTGTACGGGAATGTGTCAGCCGATCTGGCATCTAGGGCACACATCTAACAAACTCCCACTTGACCTAATGTCAATTGGCTACATATCTAAGTCCCATCTTCTCAAGTGGGCTTCGATTTTTGTTGGCCTAATGGCTTAGTCACGGGTCTACCACATTGTATGTGGAGTCGACTCTCTGACCTCGACATAACCTTTTGATGTAATCACGGATCAAATGGAATCGTCGCTCGATGTGCTTGGACTTCTGGTGAGATCTTGGCTCTTAGCTAGGGCTATGACGCCTTTATTATCGCAGTAAAGAGGTATGGCATCCGATGACATCACTCCAAGCTCTGCGGCAAACTTCTTGTATCAAAATGCCTCCTTCGCAGCTTCTGATGCGGCAATGTACTCTACCTCCATGGTGGAATCAGCAATCACCGATTGCTTGAAACTCTTTCAGCTAACTGCACCATCATTACAAATGAACAGACTTCCAGATGTTGACTTTTGATCATCTATATCCGACATAATGTCTGACTCAGTACATCCATTCTCAAAGACTAGAAACATATCCTTATCCTTCTCAAGTACTTAAGGATACATTTCATAGAAGTCTAGTGCTCTTCGCCTGGATTCGACTGATATCTGCTTGTGACACTCACAGCATGGGCTATATCAGGTCGTGTATATAGCATGGCATACATGAGGCTTCCTATTCGAAGCATAAGGGATCTTGCTCATGCATTCAATCTCTTCAGGTGTGCTAGGGCACATCTTCTTGGAGAGATGAATGTCATATCTAAAAGGTAATAAATCTCTTTTGAGTTTTCCATGCTAAACCTTTTTAGCACCTCCTCTATGTACATCTTCTGTGAAAGTCCCAGCATCCTATTTGGTCTATCTCTATAGACCTTAATACCCAGTATAAAGGATGCCTCTCCTAGAACTTTCATAGAGAACTCCTTAGACAACCATACTTTGACAGAGGTCAACATGGGAATGTCATTCTCAATTAGAAGGATATCATCTACGTACAATACGAGGATGACAACTGCGCTCCCACTGACCTTTTTGAACATACATGGCTTCTCCTCATTCTTGATGAAATCAAATATTTTGATCACATATTGAAACGAGTATTCTAACTCTGAGATGCTTGCTTAAGTCCATAAATGGACCTTTGCAGCTTGCAGATCTTGTGATCATTATCACTGGATGTGAAACCAAGTGGCTGTTCCATATAGATATCTTCCTCAAGATGTCCATTTAAGAATGCTGTTTTCACGTCCATCTGTCATATTTATAATCGAAATAGGCTGCAATAGCAAGCAATGTGTGGATGGATTTTAGCATGGCTACGGGCGAGAAGGTATCTTGATAGTCAATGCCTTCGCGTTGACTATAACCTTTCGCTACGAGTCTAGCCTTAAATATCTCTACATTCTATTTGCACCTATCTTTCTCTTGAAGATCCATTTACACTCAATAGGTACAATACCTTTAGGTGGATCTACCAAGGTCTAGACTTGATTTGAGTGCATCGAGTCAATTTCTGATCTCATTGCCTCTAATCATTTCTCGAAGTCGATATCTGATATCACCTCGTCATAGGTCTTGGGGTCATCACCATGAGCTCCATTTTTCATGAGGAATATTTTCTCTACATCCTCTTGTATGGTACCTAAGTACCTTTCAGAAGGATGAAAAAATCTAGTCGATCTACGAGGTAGAAGAGGTTGTGTTAAGACTGGTTCTGATTGATTAGGTTCCTCAGGTTCTTTAGCTCGTTGCTTTTGGGAGACATTCTCCTTGAGTTTAATTATTCTTCCGATGCCACCATCTTGAATAAACTATTTTTCAAAAAAAATAGTATTTCAACTCACAATCACATTGTGGTCTTCTAGAATATAAAAATAATATCCTAATGACTCTTTAGGATATCCTATGAATCAAGCTTTAAAAGATCCGAACTCTAACTTGTCTGCCTGTTGTCTCTTGACATGAGCCGGACAACCTCAAATTCTGAGATGATTCAGACTTGGCTTCTTACCATGCCATATCTCATATGGTGTGGTAGGAACGGTTTTAGAAGGAACTCTATTCAATACATAAATTGCTGTCATGAGACAATGTCCCCAAAGAAATTCGAAGAGGTCCGTGAAGCTCATCATGGAACAGATCATATCTAATAGGGTCCGATTTCTCCATTCTAAAATCCCGTTGAGTTGAGGTGTTTTAGGTGGAGTCCATTGAGAGACTATGTCATTTTTCTTAAGATAGTCTAGAATTTTCGACTAAGGTATTCACCTCCTCGATCTGATCGAAGAACCTTAATGGGCTTTCCTGTTTGTTTTTCTACCTCATGTCTGAATTCTTTGAACCTTTCAAAAGCTTCAGACTTATGTTTCATTAGAAGCACATACCCATACCTAGACATATCATCAGTAAAGGTAATGAAGTAGATGTAGTTGCCTCTAGCCGACACATCAAATGGGCCGCACACATCCGTATGTACTAGGGCAAGTAGGTCTGTGACCCTTTCTCCATGTCCCACAAAAGGAAGCTTGATCATTTTGCCTTGAAGGCATGATTCACAAACTGGATATGACTCGAAAGTCAATGGACTCAATAGCCTGAATTTCTTCAATTTGTTAACCCTGTCTTCCACTATATGACCTAACCTTAGGTGCCACAGATACTTATCATTTAGGCTATCTCTAGGCCTTTTAATTCCTATGGCATTCATATTTTGCTCAATATTAAATACAGATACATCAATATGTAGCTGATAGAGACCGTTAATAAGAAAACCATCTGCAACTTTATTATTTTCATAAAAAATATTACAATGGTCCTTATGAAAGCTAATCACATAGCCTTCTTGTGCTAAACATGAAACAGAAATCAAATTCCTGCTTGCTGCAGGCACATAATAACAATCTCTAAGAAATAAATCTAATCCTAACGGTAATCGTAGAGGGTAGGTTCCCACGGCCACAGCAACAACTCTTGCTCTATTCTCGACGCGTAGGATCATCTCCCCATCCCTCAGCCTCCTGCTCTCCTCAAGATCCTGCATAGAAGTGCACAAATGAGCGCTAGAACCAGAGTCAAGCACCCAACTGGATGCAGAAGAAACCGTAAGATTAGACTCTAAAATGAGCATACCTCCAGAAGGACCATCCTTCTTGTTTTTCAGGGTGGCCAGGTACTGAGGACAGTTTCGCTTCCAATGGCCGTCTGATTGGCAGTGGAAATATTTTTCCTTATCAGCAGCCTTCTTCTTCGGTTCTATCTTCTTTTTCTTGCCATCCATCTTCTGCTTCTTCGCAGACTTCTTTTTCTTTCCAAAAGACTTTCTCTTAGAAGAAGTTCGCTCCACAGTAAGAACTGAGCCTTTTGAACCCTTCATAGAAAGCTCAGCCGTAACCAACATATTCATTAACTCGGCCAAGGTACACTACATCTTATGCATACGAAAGTTTATGATGAACTGACCATATGCATCGGACTAGACTGAAGGATCACATCAATCTAAAAATTTTTGTCTAAGATGATACCGAGTATCTCAAGCTCTTCAAGATCCTTGATCATTGTCAAACAATTATCTTGAACTGACTGCCCATCACGCATCTTGGCCTTAAAAAGTCTTTGACAGACTTGATACTTGGCCGCGTGACTCTGTTCACCAAACAACTCTTGTAGGTGAGCCAACATTTGGCGGTAGTCAAAATATTCTCATGTTGGCACTGCAAGTCATCAGACATTGCACCCAACATGTACTACCTTACTTTGTTATCATCATCTGTCCACTTTTTCAGAGACGCTCTCTGTTCAGTAGTCGGACGTGCTGGTATGGCAGGTGGGTCCTGGTCCAAGACATGAGTCAATTTTTTAAATTCAGAATAATTCTGTAGTTCTTAATCATCCTTAAATTGGGTCCAGTCAGTCTATGGGTGTCCAGAATTTTGGTCAGGGGGTTTGAGGCAGACATGTTTCCTGTAGAGTCAAAAGTTTCTAGTTAGATTTTGTAATCAGACTCAATCAATTTTTTAAGATTTTTATTTTTAAATAAATTAGGCTCCCACTATTTTCTCTGATCCCTACACTCCCTGGGTAAAATGTGAAAATCTTCATGATTAGTGATTTCTAGTGGGTGGTGCGGTCTCACTAACTGGCTCACCATCTCACCTAACAGTTATTGGTGATGGGTCAACCGATGAGTGGAAACTCTTGTCCAATGATTCTCTAATCATGGTGACCCAAAACTTAATCTCTAATTCATGAAGCTCACCGTGTCTGAGATATTGCTCTAATCCTTAGTTAAGTCAAACCCACCATTTGCACGAACTAGATTCTTGATTGGATCCCTCACCGTATCCAGAATATTGAGCCCAACCCATCCTCTAATCCATAGCATCCAATGCCTAATGGACATGGTTGCATCTTTCCGGTGCAACTGAGCCACTGTAACCAGTCGAGAACAATCAACCCCGAGAAGGGCCCGCACATCCACAATGGTGGAAGACCTTAACTTAATATTTTTTAGAAAGATTTAATTTAGGTCTCATTAAACTTGACTTGATATAGTCATAACAATTATGACTAACCTAGTGGCATGGGTTAGCTTGAATTGATAGCCACCTCTAATCAGAATTGAGTCGACACATATGGCCAGATAAGTGAGACCGGTGGGAGGGATATGCCATTAACTCGATAAGAACGCATTCGAGTTGAGTAGCTCCCAATTAAAAACCAGTCGGTCACATCTACCCAACTTACCTTAGACACCAAATTGTCGAACCAGAACTAATTAGGTTAGCCTACAATCCAGGCTTTAACCTCTGAGCCAAAATAGATCTTAACTTGATCGAGTCACATCTAAATGTGATTCGACCTTGACCCAGATTTAATCTTATTAGGCTGGTCAATTATTAGCTTTCATGATCCCACCTAACCAACTCTTGATTCGATTTGATCAACTGCTAGACCTAATAGAGCTACCCAAGCCCGAACCCAATTTTATGAAAATGTCTTAGATCTAAATTCTCAATTTTAGACCTAACTTAATTTTATAAGCTTAATTCATTAATTAAGTTTGGATTCATAAACAAAGCATGTAAAATAAATCATAGAATTTTAAGATCAAGGTTTTGCAGAAAAATAAGTTTTGATTTCTGATTAAGGATGAACGTGTGGCACTCCTACACATCATATGAACACCCCATTGAATGGAAGAATGTTGGGAATAGTGTCCCAAAGTCAATCATCAGCCTGTTGATGGTTGTGCTTATTTTTATATTAGTATATGAATTATAAATAAATAAAAATTATTTTGACATTTTTCATCACAAATTATTTCATCTTCTAATGAACTCCTATGTTGTGGTGAAGTCCTTAGGACTATTTAGACTCGACAAAGGAGGATTTATCATTTTGTCCTTAAATCTGTTCGTGACCAAATGATACGTTGTTACCAAGGACAACAATTTATCAAGTATAGGTCATTGTGTGCCATATGATTGGTTGTCCTCTTAACCAAGGAGTATGGAGACACTGGTATGGCATACAAGTGAGATATAAGGGTACATCTGCACTGAAGTGACCGACTTCGGAGTTTTTCTGCTGTCAAATTTGCTCCGATGGGATATGGATATAACTGTCCCTCTGACCTGAGACCGCACGGTGACTTGCAAGCAACTCACTGACTTAGGCACTGGACTACCTGAATTTTTAATTCAGTGACGGAAGGCTGCTGGGTGTAGTCAAGTACTTGACTTGTCGGTGCGTGTATCAAGATGGGATTGACCACTCCAGTTCGAGAGCTGTATACAGTCGTGTTTCAATTTAGCAAAATCTTGACCAGGGTAGTCCTAGTAAGGAGTCACAGGACTGTTTGAGTTGAGCACGATTCGGATGATCTAATCAAGGTTGACAGTTTAACCTTGAGTCATCCTAAACACAGGGGTCAAAAGGGATAATTATACAGTAACCATATTCATGTAGGTTTTGAATGTTGTGATTGCGACTATTCGATCTATCTGAATATCGGGATCATTACTAGATGGTACTTCGATTAGTACAGAAATTGGTTCCTATGCTACTGGCTTAGGTTCGAACCTGTGGGGTCACACACATTAGAGGTTCCTATCTCATCTGATGGCTGGTGAAGAGTCTTAATGCTCGTGACTTTGAGTCTACGTATCTAAAACTCTATGATCGAGAATCAAGATTCTCTAATCATGAGTTCCACACATTTTGGGTACCGGGGTCAAGAGTCCCACTGGTTTGGACTTTTTGATCAGGATTTCATATCGATGGACTTTGATGCCTGATTGCCCATCGGATTTGACTTAGTATTTATGAGAGGTTTAATTAGTAATTTGATCACTAATTAACTTAATTTGATTGATAATTATTTTTGAATCAAGTCCAATTGAATTGGATTCAGTTGGGTTTGACCCGATTAGGTTATGTGTTGACCTAATCGCCAAGGTGGTTTGGTCCCTGATCTGATCAAGAGTTGGCTTAGTCAATTCTGATTTGATTAAATTTTATTGAGCCTAATTAAGTCTAATTAAGTTTGGTTTAACTTAGTCTAATTGTGCCTAACCTATTTTGATTAGGTTGGCTCAATTAGGTTGAAACCACCTTTTGAATTCTCTCCCTGCCCACCTCACTCATTGCATCCATTTGAATTCACGAGAAACAACTTCTCATGAATTTTCTCCCACACAGAAGCCTTCCACGTCCCTCCATTTATGCGCCATTTGGGAGGATAAAGATGGTGGGCGCATGGTTTTTTGTGTGTACCCTAGGGTTACTACCTAGGGTTCGGGAAGTGAGAAAGTGAGCTACGAGTGTCGTGAGCCCACTAGATCTTAGAGAGAGATTCATCAACCTCTCAAGCACCTCTGTTGATGATCTAAGCATCGAAGAGTTGCAGATCAAGATCGAAGGAGTTCGATCAACATCGGCCGTCGAAGGATTCTGCCACGAACTAGCATTCATGAGGAGCCGATCAGACTGGAGTTTCGTGTGGATGATCCACAGAGGCCAGACACATGTGTGACTACATTGCGATGATCAGACCCTTCGACATTGATCAGATTGCGATGATCGACTATCCACACAAAGTAATGTGTTCTAAACACATAACAGTAAAATGTTTACCGTAGAAGTTTGAATTTCAAATTTAAATGCATGCTATATATATATATATCATATTTAGATCTTTGTGTAAAGTTTATACATATTAATTAATTAGATTAATTAATAATTTTTTATAAAATAATAATTTTAAAAATATTTTAAAATTATCATTTTACCCCTGCACTAAAATTCACTTTAAATAGTATCGGAGTAGGTTTTAAAATATTATATACATTTGCATGCATAGATTAAGTAGTAATGTAAAAGTTTAAATTTGAAATTTAAAATTCAAAATTTAATTTAAAATTTGTTTAAAATTTAAAATTCAAAAATTTAAAATTCAAAATTTGAAATTTAAAATTTGAAATTTGAAATTCAAAAATTTGAAATTCAAAATTTAAAATTTATTTGAAATTTTAAATTTAAATTTAAAATTCAAAATTTGAAATTAAAAAATTTGAAATTTGTTTGAAATTTGAAATTCAAAATTTAAATTTAAAATTTGAAATTTAAATTTTAAAATTGGAATATTTAGATATACTTGATCCAGTAGCAAGTAGTCTAATTGGGTTGGTTGCCATGGTCATCCGGTCATAGGAAAAAGTAGGGTTTAAAGCCCTCTCCTCCCATTCGATGGGGTTCTCCTATGATGGTAAGGGTGCCGATGCGATTATATCCATGCAGACGAAGCAGTGAAAGGACTTTATTGTAAAGGTTCAATTGTAAATTTATCATGAATATGTTAGATTAGATCTAAAGGAATATTCATGATTTATTTTGATTGAGTTATTTTCTGTTATGTAATTAGCAATAGGATTGCTGTTTATGAAATGTGCTGATCCGTTTGTGAAATGAGTCAACATATTTGATGAACAGAAAATAAAACTTTTCAAATTTAAAATTATTTTCGAAATGCCAAACCCTGACCCATCAGCCTAAATACTTAATTAAAAGAATTAAGTGTTGTCTAGTTGGTCTAGAATTGTGAATTAAGACCTAAGACAATTGCATAAACTTATGGGTCAATGGGTTAGATGGATTAGGTCCATAATTGGATTAGACCTAAGGTTAGCTTAAAGAAATAACTAAATTAGAGTAATTGGTCAAATCTAATCAAAATTGAATTAGATTAGATCAAAGACACTCTAGACTCAACTCCAATAGTTGTAGTTGAATGGGTCCATATCTTTAACTAGACCAAGATGGACTTAATTCATGGCTACGTGGTGGAACCCTATTTACTAAGTTGATCAAATTAAAACTAATGAACCGGTTAGTGTCTAAGGTAAGTTCAGCAGTCTGACCAGTGATTTTTAAGTGGGAGCTACTCACATTGATTCGATCTTTGACAAGTTAATGGCATATCCTCACCACTGATCTCACTTACCTGGCTAATCTGGTGAGTTAGGTTTTGATTAGATCACTTGGTGATTAGGACTCACCCATGTCATTAGGTAAATCAGTGTGACTGATTTAAGTGCTCCTAATGCCGGCTTTAATTAAATCTTTTTTAATCTGACTTGGTGAAGTCAGTGGGAGGATTGAAATTGGCTGGTTAATTTCTTCTCTTCTATCCTTTAATAAAATCCTCAAAAATTATTAGGTCCCTAAAAATGATTAAGTTATACGATAACTAAGTCATAGCCTCCCATTAAGTGAGTGATAATGAGTCCATTAGTTTAATAATCACTGGAGGCCCAAAAGCCTGTGCTTATTGACTAATGGAATTATCATTCATAATATGATCATTTGGTTGAGTCTTTCTGATGGTGGTCAGGTTGGCTGGTCAAAGTCGGGCCTGATCATTTATTGGTTGATTCATCAAATCAAGTTATGTTAATGGTTGGACCTAACCAGATCTTTTCAATGGAGGCCAAAGCCTACTGATTAGATTCTGAGGCAAAATAAATTACTAAAGTTGTTTAGAGAAACAACTGGTTATGAACCTACCCATAGATGCACATGGGTTGACCAACAAAGTTGGGCCATGTGTAGTCTGTGTGGATTCTAGTACCCACTAAGGAATTAAAGTAATTCCTCGAATTGGAGGTTGAGGCTACAGTTCATAAAAATACTAGGAGAAACTTTAGACTAAAGTCCAAGTCTTTAGTATTAATAATTTATATACTAATAAAGGTCTGATTTTCTTTATACAGCTATGGCCACTACTCTGTCGCTCCGTCATTATTAGATAATGATAAGCTCATGGGACCAATTTCAATAGCTGGTATCAAAAATTAAAATCATCCTTGAGCATGAGCGGATCCTTTATGTGTAAGGATTGGTACCTGAGGAGCCAGCCCCGAATGCTAGAGGGACGGTCCGAGACACTTACCAAAGTGGTTCAATGACCGCACCACCGTAGGTGCATAATGCTGGCGGAATGAATGATGAGTTCAGCCAAGGTTCGAAAACGCCCAGCCACAAGAGATGCTTCAAATGTTGAACGACTCCTTTGGCATGCCTGACGATGTTGAAAGGCACAAAACTAGTTGTGCCATTTTCAATGCTCAGATGAGGGATGGGGCTCAGTCAACGACATGTATGTACATGATCGAAATGATTGAGTGCCTAAGTAAACTGGGCTTTCCCTTGCACGAGCAGCTCGGTAAGGATGCATCTTTAATTCTTTGCCCAAATCTTCCTCCCCTTCTTACTCATTTTCGGATGATAAAGCCTACAGTGAACTACCACGGCTTGTTGGGGTTGCTGCAGAACTTTGAGAAGACCACCAGCTCCATAAGGAGTCGGTAAATATTGTGGGAGGGTCTTCTTCTGATCGTCGACCCTTTAAGAAAGGGAAGAAGAACAAGAAGAAGAAGAATAAGAAGGTGCAGCCGCATGCTGGATGTTTGCACAGGGTCAGACCAAGAAGCGCAAGCCCGACCAGAGTAGACGGAGTGCTTCTTTTGCAAGAAGCAGGGGCACTGGAAGAGGAACTGTCCTTATTCATTGCCTCCCTGGACCCGAACAGGCCAAAGAAGAAGCAAGGTAATTATATGATAACACCTTGTAATTTTTCATTTGGGATACTACTGCCTGGATATTGGATACCAAAGCCTTATCATATCTATAATTCGATGCAGGGTCTGCAGGTCAGTAGGAGATTTGATGAAGGTGAGAGGTTCCTGAATGTTGGAGATGGAAGCAAAGTTTCAGTTCTAGCTTTAGGAATCATGAACCTTGTAATCAATTCTCGTAATGTAATTCTGAGTGAATGTCACTATTGTCCAAGTTTTTTATTAAATATTATTTTTGTAGGCTTTTGGCCATGTACAGTTATAATTTTTAATAAAAAAATATTTACAATATCATTTTGAATGGTATTATAATATTTGTTGGATAACTAAATAATAAAATTTACTTAATATCATAGCCTGTTAATGTGGTTCAAACCTCCGATAAATGCCCTAGAATGGATAATGTGTCAGAAGTCTACCTTTGGCACTGTAGGCTAGGTCATATCAATAAGAACAGGATAAACAGGTTGGCTCAAGAAGGAGTTCTTGAAGTTGGTGATTGTGAATCACTTCTAACCTGTGAGTCCTGTCTTCTTGAGAAGATGACCAAGTCACCTTTTACTGGAAAAGGTGAGCGAGCCAGTGAACTCTTGGGTCTGATACATTCTGATGTATGTGGACCCATGAGCTCAAGTGCAAGAGGTGGATATTTCTACTTCATAACCTTCACAGATGACCTATCGAGGTATGGGTATATCTACTTAATGAAGCATAAGTCAGAGTCATTTGAAATGTTCAAACTATTCCCAAATGAGGTAGAAAAATAAATTGAAAGTGTATTAAAACTCTTCGATCTGATCGAGGAGGTGAATACCTTTCCAATGAGTTTCTGACATATCTTGGGAGAATGGGATTCTCTCTCAGTGGACTCTTCTGGAACACCACAGCATAATGGTGTGTCTGAAAGGAGGAATCGGACATTGTTGGACATGGTTCGATCCATGATGGGGTTTGCTGGTCTGTCGATCTTCTCTGGAGATATGCGCTTGAATCGGCTTGTTACCTTCTAAATAGAGTTTTGAGTAAGTCTGTAACCAAAATGCCATATGAGATATGGATAGGACGTAAGCCAGTACTCTCACACCTTAGGTTTGGGGGTATCCGGCTTATGTTAAATGTTTAATTACGGACAAGTTGGACCTAGGTCTGACAAGTGTTATTTATAGGGTACCCAAAAGAGACCAAGGGTATTATTTCTATCCAACTGATAAGTAAAAGATTTTTGTCAGTCTTAAGGCAATCTTTTGGAAAAGAAGTTTTTATTGGGAATAGTGTCCCAAAGCCAATCGTCAGTTTGTTGACAGTTGTGCTCTTTTGTATATGTACATAAATTATAAATTAATAAAAATTATTTTGATATTTTTTATCATAAAATATTTCATCTTCTAATGAACTCCTATGTTGTGGTGAAGTCTTAGGACTATTTAGACTCGACAAAGAGGATTTATCGTTTAGTCCTTAAATCTGTTCACGATCAATGATACGTTGTTACCAAGGATGCCAATTTATCAAGCATAGGTCGTTGTATGCCATATAGGTTGGTTGTCCTCTTAACCAATGAGTGTGGAGACACTGGTATGGTATACAAGTGAGATGTAAGGGTACATCTGCACTGAACGTGACCGACTCCGGAGCTATTTTGCTGTCAAGATTTGCTCCGATGGAATATGGGTATAAATATCCCTCCGATCTGAGACCGCCATGGTGACTTGCAAGCAACTCACTGCACTTAGGCACTGGACTATCTAAATTTCTAATTCAATGATGGAAGCTGCTGGGTGTAGTCAAGTACTTGACTTGTCGGTGTGTGTGTCAAGATGGGATTGACCACTCAGTTTAGGAGCTGTGTACAGTCGTGTTTCAATTTAGCAAAACCTTGGTCAGGGTAGTCTTTGTGAGGAGTCAGAGGACTGTTTGAGTTGAGCATGATTCGGATGATCTAATCAGGGTTGACAGTTTAACCCTGGTCATCCTAAACACAGAGGTCAAAAGGATGAATTATATAGTAACCATATTCATGTAGGTTCTGAGTGTTGCGATTGTGACCATTCGACCTATCCGATCATCGGTACCATTGCTAGATGGTCACTTCGATTAGTATAGGAATTGGTTCCTGTGCTACCGGCTTAGGTTCGAACCTGTGGGGTCACACACATTAGAGGTTCTATTTGATCTGATAGCTGGTGAAGAATTCTTCATGTCTAAAATTTTGTGATCGAGAATCAGGATTCTCTGATCATGAATTCCATACATTTTGGGTACCGGGGTCAAGAGTCCCACTGGTTTAGGACTCTTCGATCAGGATTACATATCGATGAATTCTGATGCCCGATTACCCATTAGATTTGGACTCAATATTTATGAGAGATTTAATTATGATTTGATCACTAATTAACTTAATTTGATTTAGTAATTAATTTTGGATCAAGTCTAATTGAATTGGATTCAGTTGGGTTTGACCCGATTAGGTTAAGAGTTGACCTAATCGTCGAGATGGTTTGATCCCTAATATGATCAGGGGTTGGGCTTAATCAATTTTGATTTGATTAAGATTTTATTGAGCTAATTAAGCCTAATTAAGTTGGATTTAAATTAGTCTAATTGGGCCTAACTTATTTGGTTCAATTAGGTTGGTTTAAATAATAAAACCACCTTGACCCATTCTCCCTGCGCCACCTCACTTCCACTGCACCCATTTGAATTCACGAGAAGGAAGTTCTCATGAATTTTTTCTTATGCAAAGCCCTCCTCACACTCTACTTTAATACACCAAATAGTGGATAAGGATGATTAGTTGGCCATTCAAATTCAAAATAAAAGTTTGAATTTGAATGAGCAACCAATCTTAGTGCCTTGACCTTATCCTCTTTTAACGCCCCATTATTACACGAGAAAATGTTTCTCATGAAATCACTCATGCACAAATTAAGCCATGCCCTCCTCTTCTCATGCCCTTAGTGGATAGGGATAAATTGATTTCATTTGAATTCAAAATTTGATTTGAATTCAAATGTACAATTACTCATCTTTATCCTCTCACGTGGATAAGACATTTGAAATTGTTTTAAAAGGAGGAGAAGAGTGGGGCATGTGCAAGAAAAAATTTGGAGAGAAAATCTGGGGTGAGGAATCCCTGTGTGCAAGGTGAAAGTCTATATCCTTCTGAGAGAAAAAGAAAGAAAAGAAAGAAAAAATGTGCGTAGGATTTTAGTGAGTTCTTCAGGGTTTCAACCTGGAGTTCGGAAAGTGAGAAGGTGAGCTACGAGTGTCGTGAGCCCACCAAATTTTAGGATGATCTTCAACATTTCTCAAGCATGTCTGTTGATGATCTAGAGCATCTAAGAATCGACAGACATCGATCGAAGAGTTCGATCAGCATCGACCGTCGAAAGGGCTCTACAATGAGCTAGCACTCGTGAGGAGTCGATCAGATGGGAGCTTCGTGTGGATGATCCACAGAGGTCAGACATACTGTGTGGCTGCATCATGATGTTAAACTCTCCGACAGTGATCAGATTGTGGATCTACTATCCGCACAAAAGTATTGTGTTCTGAATACATTACAGTAAAGTGTTTACTGTTCAAATTCGAATTTCAAATTTAAATGCATGCATGCTATATATCATATTTAGATCTAGTGTAGGGTAAATTATGTTAATTAATTAGATTAATTAATATTTTTCCACTATAAAATCATAATTTTGAAAAAGTTTTAAAATTATCATTTTACCCCTACACTGAATTTCACTTTAGTTCCTTGGTGAAGGGACTGTTGTCTCTAAGGTCGAACTTGAGGAAGTTTGGTAGGTGAAAAAATCGACACAAGTTGCTGAACCTGAACCGAATTTGGTTAGATCAGATCCGGAGCCCATTGTTCCGGCACCCTTAAGGCGGTCTGGTAGAGTACCACATCAACCGGACAGATACTATGATTTCTTGGTCCGGGACGGCGATCCTGTCGAACTTGATGAAAACAATGAGGATCTGATCACCTACATGGATGCAATGCAGAGACTGACTCTGAGAAATGGCTAGAGGCCATGAAATCCGAAATGGAGTCCATGAAGGTCAATGATGTGTGGACATTGGTTGACCCACCCGAAGGAGTAAAACCCATAGGGTGTAAGTGGGTCTTCAAGAGGAAGAGGGGCACAGACGAAAGGTGGAGACCTATAAAGCCCATCTGGTTGCCAAGGGATATCGTCACATTATGGTATAGACTATGACGAGACATTTTCTCCTGTGGTAATGCTCAAATCCATTCGGATTATGCTTGCGATAGCTGCCCATCTGGACTATGAAATCTGGCAGATGGATGTGAAGATAGCTTTTCTAAATGGAGAGCTAGATGAAGAGGTGTATATGATATAACCTGAAGGGTTCACATCCACAGATGAGTCTAAGGTGTGTAGGCTACAGAGGTCCATTTATGGATTTAAGCAGGCATCCAGAGTTGGAACATACATTTTGATAGGACGATCAAGACATATGGCTTCGTTAAAAATGGAAAGAGCCCTGCATTTATAAGTGGGCTAATGGTCCAGTAGTGGTATTTCTTATATTGTATGTGGATGACATTCTCTTAATCGGGAATGATGTCCCTGCATTACAGGAATAAAGATTTGGCTGTCGTCACAGTTCTCCATGAAGGATCTGGGAGAAGCTTCCTATATCCTAGGGATGAGGATCTATAGGGATAGATCTAAAAGGTTGCTTGGCTTATTCCAATCCACATACATTGATACAATGCTGAAGAGGTTCAGCATGGAGAATTTTAAGAAAGGCTATCTACCGATGGCCATGGAATATCTCTCTCAAAGAGAGATTGTCTGACAACACCTCAAGAGAGAGAGCGTATGGGTAGAATTTCTTATGCTTTGACAGTGGGATCTATCATGTACGCCATGACATGTACACGACCAGATGTGGCATACTCACTAGGGGTAGTGAGTAGATACCAATCTGATCCAGAGGAGAATCACTGAAAGGTTGTTAAAACCATCCTGAAGTATTTAAGAAATACTAAGGACCAGTGACTTATTTATGGTGAATCGACTTGAGACTTATAGGGTTTACAGACTCTAGTTTCCAGTGTGATCATGATGACAGCAAGAGTGTGTCAGGATTTATTTTTACCCTTAATGGTGGGGCTGTCTGCTGGAAGAGTTTCAAGCA
This sequence comes from Elaeis guineensis, assembly GCF_000442705.2. Taxonomy (NCBI): domain Eukaryota; kingdom Viridiplantae; phylum Streptophyta; class Magnoliopsida; order Arecales; family Arecaceae; genus Elaeis; species Elaeis guineensis. Next base: position 68,462,528 of record NC_026001.2, on the reverse strand, counting down.
GCACACAGTGGCTGATTCAGTTTGCGAGGCAGAGTATGTCGCTGCATCAGATGCTGCCAAAGAAGCAGTGTGGCTGAGAAATTCATCATCGAGCTTGGAGTAGCACCCTCCCTTGTTGGTCCAGTTCTACTCTACTGTGACAGCTCTGGAGCCATTGCTCAGGTGAACGAACCGAAGGCACACCAGTGGATGAAGCATATTCTACGCCGCTACCATCTCATCCGAGAAATCGTGGATCGAGGTGACGTCGACCTTCAGAAGATCAACGAAAAGGAGAACCTAGCCGACCCATTCACTAAAGCCATTGTGGTGAAGGAGTTTGACGATTCAAGTCGAAGATGGGTATTAGATATTGCACCGATTGGCTTTAGGCCAAGTGGGAGATTGTTGGAAATAGTGTCCCAAAGTCAATCGTCAGCTTGTTGATGGTTGTGCTCATTCTTGTATTAGTATATGAATTATAAATAAATAAAAGTTATTTTGATATTTTTCATCACAAATTGTTTCATCTTCTAATGAACTCCTATGTTGTGGTGAAGTCCTTAGGACTATTTAGACTCGATAAAGGAGGATTTGTCATTTAGTCCTTAAATCTGTTTGCGACCAAATGATATGTTGTTATCAAGGACAATAATATTTATCAAGTATAGGTCATTGTGTGCCATATGGGTTGGTTGTCCTCTTAACCAAGGAGTGTGGAGATATTGGTATGGCATATAGGTGAGATGTAAGGGTACATCTGCACTGAACGTGACCGACTTCGGAGCTTTTTCTGCTGTCAAGATTTGCTCTGATGGGATATGGATATAACTGTCTCTCTGACCTGAGACCGTCACGGTGACTTGCAAGCAACTCACTGCACTTAGGCACTGGACTACCTGAATTTCTAATTCAATGACGGAAGGTTGCTGGGTGTAGTCAAGTACTTGACTTGTCGGTGCATGTGTCAAGATGGAATTGACCACTCCAGTTCAGGAGCAGTATACAGTCGTGTTTCAATTTAGCAAAATCTTGGTCAGGGTAGTCCTAGTGAGGAGTCACAGGACTGTTTGAGTTAAGCATGATTCGGATGATCTAATCAGGGTTGACAGTTTAACCTTGAGTCGTCCTAAACACAAGGGTCAAAAGGGATGAATTATACAGTAACCATATTCATGTAGATTCTGAATGTTGCGATTGTGACTATTCCACCTATCCGGACATCGAGTACCATTGCTAGATGGTCACTTCGATTAGTACAGGAATTGATTTCTGTGCTACTGACTTAGGTTCGAACCTGCGGGGTCACACACATTAGAGGTTCCTATCTGATCTGATGGCTGGTGAAGAGTCCTAATGCTCATGAACTTTGAGTCCTACATGTCTGAAACTCTGTGATCGAGAATCAGATTCTCTAATCATGAGTTTCACACATTTTGGGTACCGGGGTCAAGAGTCCCACTGGTTTGGGACTTTTTGATCAGGATTTCATATCGATGGACTCTGATGTCCGATTGTCCATCGAATTTGAACTCAGTATTTATGAGAGGTTTAATTAGTGATTTGATCACTAATTAACTCAATTTGATTGAGTAATTATTTTTGGATCAAGTCCAATTGAATTGGATTCAGTTGGGTTTGACTCGATTAGGTTAAGTGTTGACCTAATCGCCAAGGTGGTTTGATCCCTGATCTGATCAGGGGTTGGGCTTAGTCAATTCTTGATTTGATTAGAATTTTATTAAGCCTAATTAAGCTTAATTAAGTTTGATTTAACTTAGTCTAATTGTGCCTAACCTATTTTGATTAGGTTGGCACAATTAGGTTGAAACCACCTTTTGAATTCTCTCCCTGCGCCACCTCACTCATCTGTGTCCATTTGAATTCACGAGAAATAACTTCTCATGAATTTTCTCCCACGTAGAAGCCTTCCACGTCCCTCCATTTGTGCGCCATTTGGATGGATAAAGATGGTTGGTTGGCCATTCAAATTCAAATGAAGTTTGAATTTGAATGGGCAACTAATCCATGCGCCACCTAGCCTTATCCATTTGTGTGCCATTTGCTTTACACGAGAAAGAGTTTCTCATGTAAACTCTCCACGCACAAGGGATCCCACCCTTCTCTTCTCACACTAAGAGTGGATAAGAATGGGTTGGTTGGCATTTGAATTCAAATTCGATTTGAATTCAAATGAGCAACCACCTAGCTTTATCCTCTCATGCGTTTAAGATGCGTCTTGTGTTGTTTTAAAATGAGATAAGAAGGTGGGGTGTGCGTACGAGATTTCTAAGAAAGAAAAATGGGCATGAGGAAGCTTTCTGTGTGAATTTGAAAAGTTCAAAAATTTCGAGAGGAAAGAAAAAAAAGGAGAGTGGGCGCAGGGTTTTCTGTGTGTACCCTAGGGTTACTGCCTAGGGTTTGAAAGTGAGAAAGTGAGCTACGAGTGTCGTGAGCCCACCAGATCTTAGAAAGAGATTCATCAACCTCTCAAGAATCTCTGCTGATGATTTATAGCATCCAAAGAGTCGCAGATCGAGATCAAAGAAGTTCGATCAATATCGACCGTCGAAAGGGTTCTGCCACGAACTAGCATTCGTGAGGAGCCGATCAGATCGGGAGCTTAGTGTGGACAATCCACAGAGGTAGATATACTGTGTGGCTGTGTTGCGATGATCAGACCCTCCCGATGGTGATCAGATTACGGTGATCGACTACCCGCACAAAGGTAATGTGTTCTGAACACATAACAGTAAAATATTTACTATAGAAGTTTGAATTTCAAATTTAAATGCATGCTATATATATATATCATATTTAGATCCTTGTGTAGGATTTATATATATTAATTAATTAGATTAATTAATAATTTCTGCTGTAAAATAGTAATTTTGAAAAAGTTTTAAAATTACCATTTTACCCCTGTACTAAAATTTATTTCAAAGAGAGGGTCTTAAAATCCTACTTCATTCTTATGATCAGACAGCCATGAGGAACACCTTAATCAGAAATATAAATTTAACTACAAAACTAGTTAGATCTAAATTTACATATCACATACACAATTTAAGATCTGACTAATACATGCTTTCATACATCTCATATATCAAAAATCGATCTAATTAGCATGCTTTCAGATCTGATACATCACATGTAATATCTAAAAAATAAGATTTAAATTAAACTATTCAAAATATAAACTATTCTAGACAAGTTACTAGAACAGTTCTACAACTAGTCTAGGCATGCATCAGATAAATTTTATGTAACAATTAAAAATTTATTTTTTATTTTTTAATATAATTATAATATTTATAATATAAAAAAATAAAGAATAAATTAGATCTAATTCATATTTTAATCTCACTAAAATATAAAACTATGAAACTAGTTATAGATCAAACTATTCCTAGTCTAGTCATGCATCTCATATATGTTAGATCTTCTTAGATTTAATTTTAAATATTTTGATTTCAGATCCTATCACATCTGATGTGATATCTGAAATATTTAATATCAGATAAATAAAAATTAAAATCAATTTAAATTAGATCTGAAATAGAGCCAACAACTTGGCTCTGATACCAGTTGAAGGAGGAAAACCGCATTTCCTCGTAGGATCTTCAGATTTCACCAAATTTGGGATGAAATAAATTAAAATTTTTTATCCTATATATATTTCAAATATAAGTCTCTAGATCTAATCTTCATATCTAATATTAAGTCTAAAATAAATCTAAAAGGGATGAGGAAACAAGTAATACCTCAAGGGTAATCTGATTACCCTGTAGATGATCTCTGCACTGCCCGAGGTTCTGATGTAGCCATGCAAGCGTCTGGCCTCTACTAGTATCCACTCAGTAAGATCTAGAACATCTTTTCCTCACAAATCTATTCTCCAAAAATTAAATCTAAATCTGATTAGAAAGATCTTCAAAAGTCTTCCTGAAGTTGGAGCAGTAGCCTATCGAAGAAGTCCTGCAGCCTTCTATTCCAGGCGTCACCATGCCTTGGATCTTTGCCAGATGGATGTCCAACTCTTTGGAAATGAAGAGGGGAGGAAGGAGAGCAGGGAGGATATAGGGAAGAGGGGAGGGGGTGGCAGCTATTAAATTTTGTGCATAAAACAACTTCTACCTCAAAACCCTAGGCGCAGCAGGGTTTATATAGACCCTGTATGCTGCGCAGTGCCACATCATTCAACCAATCAAAAAATTTAATAAATTTTGGAAAAATTTTGATTGTGGAGTGATATCATCTGATCACATCAGATAAGAACCCCACCCTCTATCCTAAGTTGGCTCCAACATTGGATAAGCTCAAGCAAGGTGGCCCAAAGAGTCCATGTTTATCAGGACTCTTTGGTTCTTATCATTTGGGGTGCCTACTTTAATTCCAATTGGGCTCAGACTATAATCTGAATATACACCCAATTCAATTAGATTTTGGCATGTGGACACTCCACAAAATTTTTCCAATGAGTTCTCTTCAGTTTAAGACCCATATGTCAATATTTGACAATGTCTTAAAATAAATTGGCAGGTGACAGGAATTACAGGTGCTTATCTTAAATTTATCTCATTAATTAAGATAAGCCTTTTCTAAGCTGGACAGGCTTCATTTAGACTGAGAGAAATCTTCTCAAGATTTTCTGGGTGAGTCAAATCAATTTGACTCAGTAGAGACAGAAAAGATTACACGAGGAGAAAGTTAGGCTCAACGTATGCTAGCACGATTTCTTTGTACCTAATTGGATCTAATCAAATCAATTGGGTTAGCCCAATTAATGACATCCAGACCCTAACATTTATTTGTGTGACCCAGTTAGGTTAAATTTCATATGGTAATGAGACATGTCATGATCTCATCATCGACATCATCGAAACTCTTTTCGATGGATCAGAACTCTTCTGATTCAGACTATTAGAATGATCGATCATCAATATCATTCTAATTACTCTCAAAATCTATAGTGACATCTAGAAGTATGTGGTGGCAACCCATTAGAATGAAGATGAACCTCTCGGTACAGCTACCTGTGTGATTGGTTCCTCTATCATGAGTCCCGAATGAATTAGGGTTAAGGTGAACTCGTCAAACCCAACATCAGTCATATGAATTAATCGATCGATCTGAGTTTGATGTGAAACCCCAATGGAAAACCCTTTTCCATTATTTCACTCTGCCATGGCATGGGCTTAAGGACTCGATCTTTCGATCACCATAGGACTACTCCTCTCATCTACCGAGGTTGATAGATTCATCTTGGTGCGACCTAGTTTCTAAATGAATATGCTACAGCCAACATACACCTCAGAGTTTCGAATAGCTAGGAGATCGAGTTATGGTGTAGTCAAACTATAACACACTCAAGGTGAACTGTCGATGCACCTCAGATCAAAGAACTAGACACACAACTGCAGCATTGAGCTAGTCACCGACGAGAAGGTAGACTTCCTTATGAATGCTCAGGTGGTCATGCTCAGTACTCTCATTCTCAATGAATACCTATACTCTTACTCCAGTGTCTCCACACCGTAGACTCAAGACATATCTATCCTAAGAAGCGATCATACACCAACCTTCCAGATCGATCACCATCTTCGTGATGATCCTATGGTCAGGAGCTGTTTATGAGTTAGTTACGTAAATTCATGCCTTAAATTTTTAACTCTTGAAATATGAATTTACATTCCTACTAACTCAAAGGATGTATCACAGACACAATGTACACAATGTGATAGAAGAATAACCCTTTTATTCATTTATAGTCAAAATTATAAATTTGCCCTTAGATCTGTACAGAATGTGTCAGCCGATCTGGCATCTAGGGCACACATCTAACATTCTCCTCATGAATTTTGCTCTAAAAATTAGATCTAGATCTGATCTGAAAGTTCTTCAAAAGAGCTTCTGAAACTAGAGTAGCAGTTTCTCGACAGATTGATGCAGCCTCCTGATCAAGGAGCCACCACGCCTTGGACAAGCACCAGATGGATGCCCAACCTCTTGGACGTGAAGAAGGGAGGGAGAGGAGTAGAGGGAGCATGGAGAAGTGGAAAGGATTCAGGCTTTTGCTAGTTATTGGGCAGAGTCTCTACCCTAGGCGCAGACAGGGTTTAAATGGACCCTGCTGCACCATGCAGTGCCACATCATTCGATCAATCAAAAAATTTCAATTAATTTTGAAAAAAATTTGATTGGTGGAGTGATGTCATCTGTTCATATCAGATAAGAATCCCCTCAATCTCTCCTACTGTTGGTGCCAACACTGGATAAACACAGTGAGATTGGCACCCAACAGTTTGAGTCGATCAAGAGATCAGAGTCCTCTCTCATGGGACTCTATCCTTATCCACTTGGGGTGCATGCCCAATCTGAATATGGTGCCCACTTTGAGGCCCAATTTAGCAGGTGGACACCCACAAAAAATCTCCAATGACCTCTTACCAAGTGGCTTTTAGTCCAAGATCCATGGGTCAACGTTTGACCAATATCCTAAAATGAAAATGGCAGGTGACAGGAATTAGCTGGTGCTGTCTTAAGTTCATCTCATGAATTAAGACAAGTACTTTCTGAGCTGGACTGGCTTTAGTCAGACTGTGAAAAACCTTCTCAAGGTTCTCTGGGTGAGTCAAATCATATTTAGCTCAGTCGAGATAGAAAAGATTACACGAGGAGAAAATTAGGCTCAGTCGTGTGCTAGTACGATTTCTTTGAACCTGATTGGATCTAATCCAAATCAATCAAACTGGGCTAGCTCAATTGATGACATCCAGATTCTAGCTCTTGTTTGTGTGACTCAGTTAGGTTCATTTTCATATGGTAATGAGACATGTCATGATCTCATCACCGACATCATCGAAACTCCTTTCGATAGATCAGAACTCTTCTGATTCAGACAATTATAATGATCGATCATCAAGATCATTCTAATTGCTCCCAAAATCTACTAGTGACACCTAGAAGTATATGATGGCAATCCATCAGAAATGAAGACGAACCTCTCGGTGCAGCTACCTGTGTGATTGAGTTCCTCTATCATGAGTCCCGACTGAATTAGGGTTAAGGTGAACTCGTCAAACCCACCATCAGTCACATGAATTAATCGATCGATCTGAGTTTGATGTGAAACCCCAATGGAAAACTTTTTTCCATTATTTCACTCTGTCATGGCCATGGGCTTAAGGACTCGATCTTTTGATCACCATAGGACTACTCCTCTCATCTACCGAGGTTGATAGATCCCATCTTGGTGTGACCTAGTTCCTACAATGAATATGCTACAGCCAACATACACCTCAGGATTTTGAATGGTTAGGAGATCGAGTTATGGTGTAGTCAAATTATAACACACTCAAGGTGAACTGTCGATGCACCTCAGATCAAAGAACTAGACACACAACTACAGCATCGAGCTAGTCATCGACGAGAAGGTAGACTTCCTTATGACTGCTCGAGGTGGTCACGCTCAGTACTCTCATTCTCAATGAATACTTGTACTCTTGCTCCAGTGTCTCACACTATAGACTCAAGATACATCTATCCTAAGAAAGTGATCATACACCAACCTTCTGGATCGATCACCATCCTCGTGATGATCCTATGGTCAGGAGCTGTTTATGAGTTAGTTATGTAAATTCATACCTTAAATTTTTAACTCTTGAAAATATGAATTTATATTCTTACTAACTCAAAGGATGTATCACAGACACAATGTATACAATGTGATAGAAGAATAACCCTTTTATTCATTTATAGTCAAAATTATAAGTTTGCCCTTAGATCTGTACAGGAATGTGTCAGCCGATCTGGCAACTAGGGCACACATCTAATATTTTCTCATGAATCTTTGCTCCAAAAATCAGATCTGGATCAGATCTGAAAGTTCTTCAAAAGAGCTTCTGAAACTAGAGCAGCAGTTTCTCGAAAGATTGATGCAGCCTCCTGATCAAGGAGCCACCACGCCTTGGACAAGCACCAGATGGATGCCCAACCTCTTGGATGTGAAGAGGGGAGGGAGTGGAGCAGAGGGGGCATGGAGAAGTAGAGAGGATTCAGGCTTTTGCTAGTTATTGGGCAGAGTCTCTACCTTAGGCACAGACAGGGTTTAAATAGACCCTGCTGCGCCATGTAGTGCCACATCATTCGATCAATCAAAAAATTTCAATTCATTCTAAAAAAAATTTGATTGGTGAAGTGATGTCATCTATTCATATCAGATAAGAATTCCCTCAATCTCTCCTACTGTTGGTGCCAACACTGGATAAACACAGTGAGATTGGCGCCCAACAGTTTGAGTCGATCAAGAGATCAGAGTCCTCATCTCATGGGACTTTATCCTTATCCACTTGGGGCGCACGCCCAATCTGAATATGGTGCCCACTTTGAGGCCCAATTTAGTAGGTGGACACTCCATAAAAAATCTCCAATGACCTCTTACCAAGTGGCTTTTAGTCCAAGATCCATGGGTCAATGTTTGACCAATGTCCTAAAATAAAAATGGCAGGTGACAGGAATTAGCTGGTGCTGTCTTAAATTCATCTCATGAATTAAGCCAAGTCCTTTCTGAGCTGGACTGGCTCTAGTCAGACTGTGAAAAACTTTCTCAAGGTTCTCTGGGTGAGTCAAATCATATTTAGCTCAGTCAAGATAGAAAAGATTATACGAGGAGAAAATTAGGCTCAATCATGTGCTAGCATGATTTCTTTGAACCTAATTGGATCTAATCCAAATCAATCGAACTGGGCTAGCTCAATTGATGACATCCAGATCCTAGCTCTTATTTGTGTGACCCAGTTAGGTTCATTTTCATATGGTAATGAGACATGTCATGATCTCATCATCGACATCATCGAAACTCCTTTTGATGGACCAGAACTCTTCTGATTCAGACAATTAGAATGATCGATCATCAAGATCATTCTAATTGCTCTCAAAATTCACTAGTGACACCTAGAAGTATATCATGGCAACCCATCAGAAATGATGATGAATCTCTCAGTGCAGTTACCAGTGTGATTGAGTTCCTCTATCATGAGTCCCGACTGAATTAGGGTTAAGGTGAACTCGTCAAACCCAACATCAGTCATATGAATCAATCGATTGATCTGAGTCCGATGTGAAACCCCAATGGAAAATTTTTTTCCATTATTTCACTCTTCCATGGCCATGGGCTTAAGGACTCGATCTTTTGATCATCATAGGACTACTCCTCTCATCTACTGAGGTTGATAGATCCCTTCTTGGTGCGATCTGGTTCCTACAATGAATATGCTACAGACAACATACACCTCAAGGTTTTGAATGGCTTGGAGATCGAGTTATGGTGTAGTCAAACTATAACACACTCAAGGTGAACTATCGATGTACCTCAGGTCAAAGAACTAGACACACGACTGCAGCATCGAGCTAGTCATCGACGAGAAGGTAGATTTTCTTATGACTGCTCGAGGTGGTCATGCTCAGTACTCTCATTCTCAACGAATACCTGTACTCTCACTCTGATGTCTCTACACCGTAGACTCAAGATATATCTATCTTAAGGAAATGATCGTACACCAACCTTTCAGATCGATCACCATCCTCGTGATGATCCTATGGTCAGGAGCTGTTTATGAGTTAGTTATGTAAATTCATGCTTTAAATTTTTAACTCTTGAAAATATGAATTAACATTCCTACTAACTCAAAGGATGTATCACCGACATAATGTACACAATGTGATAGTAGAATAACCCTTTCATTAATAGTCAAAATTACAAATTTGCCCTTACATTTGTACAGGAATGTGTCAGCCAATCTGGCATCTAGGGCACACATCTAAAAAACTCTCACTTGACCTAATGCCAATTGGCTATATATCTAAGTCCCATCTTCTCAAGGTGGGCTTCGATCTTCTGCTGGCCTAATGGCTTTATCAGTGGGTCTGCCACATTTTCTATGGAGTCGACTCTCTTAACCTTGACATAACCTTTTTCAAGATAATCACGGATCAGATGGAATCGCCGCTCGATATGCTTGGATTTTTGGTGAGACCTTGGCTCCTTAGCTAGGGCTATGGCATCATTATTGTCGTAGTAAAGAGGGATGGCATCCGATGACATCACTCTAAACTCTATGGCAAACTTCTTGCACCAGAATGCCTCCTTTGCAGCTTTTGATGCAGCAATATACTCTGCCTCCATGGTGAAATCTGTTGGGAAATGTGTCCCAAAAAGCCAATCGTCAAGCTGTTGACGGTTGAGCAACCAAGTATTGTAATTGATTTATTAATAAATAAAATATATTTGGTATTTTCATCATAAGCTTTCATCTTCTAATGAACTCCGTTGTTATGATGAAGTCCTTAGGACTATTTAGATTCGATAAAGAGAGAATTTATCGATTAGTCCTTAAAACTGTTCACGACCAAATGATAGGCTGTTAATAAGGACGACAACTTCTATCGAGCATAGGTCGCTGTAGGCCATATGGGTTGGTTGTCCCCTTAACCAAAGAGTGTGGAGACACTGGTATGGTATACAGGTGAGATGTAAGGGTACATCATCATTGAACGTGACCAACTCCAGAGCATTCTGCTGTCGAGAATGTCTCTGATGGGATATAGGTATAAGTGTCCCTTAGACTTGAGATCGCCTCAGTGACTTGCAAGCAACTCACTGTGCTTTGGTACTGGACTAACTAAATTTCTAATTCAGGGACGGAAGGCTTCTGGGCACAGTCAAGTACTTGCGAAGTCAGAGTGTGATCGAGATGGGATTGACCACTCCAAGAGTTGGAGAAGAATGAGACGCTGTATTTCAATTTAGCAAAACCTTGGCCAGGGTAATCCATCAGATGGATTTGATATTTTGAAATACAATGTGGACAACCTGATCAGAGTTGACAGTTAAACTCTGGGGTGTCCTATGATCATTTTGGTCAAGGGGATGAATTATATGAAAACTATATCCGCATGGGTTCTAAGGATGTTGTTCTACACATTCGACCTATCCGGTCGTCGGGTACTATTGCTAGATGGTCACTTCGATTGGTATAGAAATTTATTCCTATGCTACCAGCTTAGGTTCGGACCTATGAGGTCACACACATTAGAGTTCATGATCCGATCAGATGGTTGATCAACGATTAAGAATCGTTCTAGGGTTAGATGATCAATACGATTGATATTTAACTCAGTGCAAGTGTTGTAGGAGGATCGATTAGCAATTCGATTGCTAATTGGCTTAATTTGATTAAGCCAATGGGCTGAGATTAAGTCTAATTAAATATGATTTAATTAGATTTAGTTTGGGCTTGATTGGATCAAGTCCAATTGGTTTATTGGATAAGCCAAGTGCAAGGAAAGACTAGTCCTAGTTCAACTAGGATTTGGGTTAATCTAATTTCTAATTTGATTAGAAAATTAAATCAGATTTAAATCTAATTTAATCTGATTAAATTAGATTCTTAATTGGGTTAAGACCTATTTTAATTGGGTTGATCTAATTTTGATTTGATTTGATTTGGGAAACCAAATTAAAACAAGTCATAAGACAGAATCCTAGTAAGACTAGGATTCCACCTTGCGCCACATAAGCCTTCTCCATGCCCTCTCTCTTAATTCAACATCAATCTCTACTTATTTTGTGCGACAAAAGCCCTCTCCCAGATCTCTCCCACATTCACAAAAGGTCTCTTCTCTTCTTTCTTACATGGAAGGTGGTTTGGATCAAATCTAAAAGGAATAAGTTTGGATTTTGAATTCTATGAGATAGAGTTTTAGAAATCCAAAACTCTTTCAATTTTGCACCGAATTTATCCAAATTTTTTTTGAAATTTTCATGGCTTTTAGGGTTTACATTGTACACCCTTTTCTGGTGATCCATGCATGAAAATTTGGAGGAGGTGCTCAAGAGTTGGGCGTCCCTTAACTTGCCATGTTTGGATAAGCCTTGACTAGGTGTTTGACCTAGACAAGGACTCTATCATATATCTCTATATAAGATGAGTTTCTTTGTGAAATTTTAGGAGAAATTAGATATTTGAGGGACCTTTTTTCCATCCAAAAATCAGAGAGAAATACCTTTGGGTCATGGAGATATAAAAGATGCAAGTTTGGGTGTCTAGAGAGAAAAACGTGAAGAAGAAGAGGGTCTTCTTCTAGGGTTTTTATTTTCATATCTTTCCTCCTTCCATCTTGAGTTTCCTGAGAGCATCTCAGATCTGAAACTCCTCTTTCTACTTTCCATCTTTGGAAGAGTTCAAATCAAGAAGAAGGAGGCACCTGATCAACCATCAAAGAAGGATCGGCGCAGTACTAGCATACTGTGCTGATTTCCTGAAGCAGGACTTCTGATCGAGATTCGTGGGCTCGTGTGGATGACTCCTAGAGGCCGGACGCATGTGCGGCTTGCAACATCATCCTTAAGCCCAGATCAACGAGGTTAGAGCATCTAAATCACAAGGTAATCGATCTGATCTATTGTTTAATACATACATTAGATGTGGTATAAAAACATGTTGATTTGATCAACATGTAGTTCATGCTATATTTATATATTTTAATTTTGATTTAATACTATGTAATAATCATGTAATAGGATATTAGATCTAAGGATTTTCTGATTTTAGAAAATAAATTTTGATTTATTTTAGTCTTCCGCTGTATGATCTTGAAAAAGTTTCAAGATCTAACCCTGAAACCCTAGATCTGGTTCCTACAATTGGTATCAGAGCCAGGTTCTTTATTACATGATTATTTATACATGCTTAGATTATTTTTAAATTAGATCTAATTTATAATCTGATTATTAAATCTAAAATTAAAATTTTAGATCAATCACAAACTGCAAGGTTGTCCTGCTGTAAGGTTTACCCCTTACAGTGCAAAGATTGTCCTAGTTTGTGTAGATCTATCTTTAATCATAAATTTAGTAGATATGATCTAGATTAAATTTATAATTTATTAGATTTAAAATATATTTAAATCTAAAATAAAATCTCTTTGTTAATAATTTTTGTGCAAAGAAATTATTTAAAGTTGAAATTGTTTCAATTACATGAACCTGTTTAGATTAGATCTAAAGTAGTTTCATGTTTATTTCACTTGCATCTTGATTATGAATCAAACATGCAATATGGTTGGTAGAATCATATTGTAAAATTATTTTACAAATATGAAAATTATTTTTTGAAAAGCCGAACCCAACCCTCAGCCCAAAACTTAATTAAGAATTAAGAAGTTGTTTGATTAGGTTCTAGGATTGTGAATTGAAGAACCTAAGACACAAATCATAATACATTGGGTTAATGGGTTAGTAGAAATTAGGTCCATTAATTGGGTTAGACCTATGGTTAGATTAAAGATGGACTTAATTAGAGAATTGACTAAATCTAATCAATTGTTGTCTTAGATTAGGTCAAGGATTCTCTAGATTAATTACAATAGTTGTAGTTGGTCAAGTCCATGTCTTTAACGAGAACCAAATAGACTTGATTCTTGGCTAAGCGGTCTAGCATGAACTGTTAGGTTGATCTAATCGAAACTAATTAAACCAGTGGTGTCTAAGGTAAACCAGACCGGTGGTTTTTAATTGGAAGCCCGCTTACCTGGCCATTTCTGATGGTGTCTAAGGCAAGCTTTGGCAGACCCTCCTACTGATCGAACTTACCTGGCCTTTTGGTGAAATTATATTTTGATCGGATCACTTGACTATTCGAGCTGACCCATGTCAGCTAGGTAAATCAGTGTGACTGATTTAGGTGCTCCTAGACCAGCCCTGGTCTCCCTTAAGCTGACTTGGTGAAGCCAGTGGGAGGATCATGATAAGCTGGTTCATCTGACCTCATCCTCTAAATTATTTAAATCATCTAAAATTATTAGGTCCTTAAAATGACAAAGTTATGGAGATAACTGAGTCATAGCCTCCCATTAAGGTGTTTGATAATGAGTCCATTAACTCAATAATCATTGCAGACCCAAAGGCCTGGTGCTTGTTGACTAATGGAATTATCACTCATCATATGATGACTTGGAAGTGTCTCTCTAAAGGTGGTTAGGTGAGCCAACCAAAGTTGGGCTTAATCATTCGTTGGTTAGATACACCAAGTATGATCATGTTAATGGTTGGACTTAACCGGATCCTTACAGTGGAGGCCAAAGCCTACTGATTAGGTTTCTGGGGCAAAATTAAAATTACTAGAAATTGTTTAGAGAAATAATTGGTTATGAACCTACCCTTAGATGTACATGGGTTGACCAACCAAAGTTGGGCTTGTGTGCAGTCTAAGTGGATTCTAGTACCCGCTAAGGAATTAGGGTAATTCCTCGAATTGGAGGTAGAGGCTACCAATTCGAATAACTTAGTGGGAGAAACCTTTTGATTAAAGTCCAAATCTTTAGGTTTAATGAATCAATTACTAATTAGGTTATGGTTCTCCTTTGTGCAAATATGGCCACTTTCCTATCGCTCCGATCATTGTTGGACAATGATAAGTTGGTGGGACCCAACTTCGGTAGTTGATATCGAAAGTTGAAGATAGTCCTGGAGCATGAACGAATCCTATATGTGATAATGGATCCTGCACTTGAGGAGCCAGCTATCAATGCACGTGGAACAGTCAGAGACACTTACCAGAAGTGGCTTAGTGACCAGACCACGGTGCGCTGTATCATGCTGGCTGCTATGAGCGATGAGTTCAGTCGCAGATTTGAGACGGCTCAGCCAAAGGACATGCTTCAAGTGTTGGAGGATGCCTTTGGCACACCCGATGACGTGAAGAGGCACAAGACTAGTTGTGCCATCTTCAACGCCAAAATGTGGGATGGTGCCTCTGTCACTGATCATGTATTGTACATGATCGAGCTGATGGAACGATTGAGCAAGCTCGGCTTTCCCTTGCATGAGCAGCTTGGAAAAGATGCAATACTGAACTCGCTGCCCAAGTCTTATCTCCCATTCCTCACTCATTATAGAATGACAAAGCCTGAAGTAAACTACCACGGATTGCTGGGGTTGCTTCAGAACTTTGAGAAGGATCACCAACTTCACAAGGAGTCGGTGAACTTAGTGGGAGGTTCGTCTTCTGGTTCTCGACCTTTTGAGAAAGGGAAGAAGAACAAGAAGAAGAAAGTGAAGAAGGTGCAAGTTCAGGCTGGGACATCAGTGCAGAGCCAGACCAAAAAGGTCAAGCCTGATAAGAGTCTATTCTACTAGCAAGCACCCTAGATTAGATAGTGTGTCAGATATCTACTTATGGCACTGTAGGCTAGGTCATATAAACAAGAACAGAATAAACAGGTTGACTCAAGAGGGAATCCTCGAAGTTAGTGATTATGAATCACTTCCAACCTGTGAGTCCTGTCTTCTTGATAAAATGACCAAGTCACCTTTTACTGAAAAAGGTGAGAGAGCTACTGAGCTCTTGAGCCTAGTACATACTGATGTATGTGGGCCCATGAGCACCAGTGCTAGAGGTGGATATTTCTACTTCATAACTTTCACGGATGACCTATCCCGATATGGATATGTCTATCTGATGAAACATAAGTCGGATTCATTTGAAATGTTCAAACGATTTTGAAGTGAAGTAGAAAAATAAACTGGGAAGAGTATTAAAACTCTTCGATCTGATCGAGGAGGAGAATACCTTTCTAGTGAGTTTTTCACATATCTAGGAGAGAATGGGATTCTCTCCCAATGGACTCCTCCAGGAACACCACAGCATAATGGTGTGTTTGAAAGGAGGAATCGGACTCTGTTAGACATGGTCCGATCCATGATGGATTTTTTGCAAGCTTGCTGATATCCTTCTGGGGATATGTACTCAAATCGGCCTGTTATCTGTTAAATAGGGTTTCAAGTAAGTCTGTAATTAAGACTCCATATGAGATATGGACGGGACGTAAGCCAGCACTTTCACACCGTAGGGTCTGGGGGTGCCCGACCTATGTCAAATGATTAGTCACAGACAAACTTGGACCTAGGTCTGACAAATGCTCATTCATAGGGTACCTCAAAGAGACAAAAGGATATTTTTTCTACCATGCTGATGAACAAAAGGTGTTCGTCAGCCTTAAGGCAATCTTTTAGAAAAGAAGTTCCTTGGTGAAGGAACCATTGCCTCTAAGGTTGAACTTGATGAAGTTCAGCAGGTAGAAGGACCGACACCAATAGCTGAACCTGAGTCGGATATGATTAGATCACATCCGGAGCCCAATATACCTGCACCATTAAGGTGATCCGGTAGAGTACCGCATCAGCCGGACAGATACTACGGTTTCTTGGTCCGGGACGGTGATCCCATCGAACTTGATGGGAATAATGATGATCCGATCACCTATATGGATGCTATGCAGAGACCTGATTCCGAGAAATGGCTTGAAGCCATGAAATCCGAAATGGAGTCCATGAAGGTCAACGATGTATGGACATTGGTTGACCCACCTGAAGGGGTTAAACCCATTGGGTGTAAATGGGTCTTCAAAAGGAAGAGGGGCGCAGACGGAAAGGTGGAGACCTATAAAGCCCGTCTGGTTGTCAAGGGGTATCGTCAACGTTATGGTATTGACTATGACGAGACGTTTTCCCCTGTGGCAATGCTCAAATCTATTCGGATAATGCTTGCAATAGCTGCCCATCTGGATTATGAGATCTGGCAGATGGATGTAAAGACAGCTTTCCTGAATGGAGAGCTGACTGAAGAGGTGTATATGATACAACCTGAAGGGTTTACATCCACAGATGAGTCCAAGGTGTGCAAGCTTCAGAGATCCATTTATGGATTGAAGCAAGCTTCTTGGAGTTGGAACATGCATTTTGATAAGGTGATCAAAACGTATGGCTTCATTAAGAATGGAGAAGAGCCCTGCATCTATAAATGGGTAAATGGTCCAGTTGTGGTATTCCTTGTCTTGTACGTGGATGACATTCTCTTAATCGAGAATGACATCCCGCACTACAGGGAATAAAAGTTTGGTTGTCATCACAGTTCTCCATGAAGGACTTGGGTGAAGCATCCTACATCCTAGGGATGAAGATCTATAGGGATAGATCTAAAAGGATGCTTGGGTTATCCCAGTCCATGTACATAGACACTGTGCTGAAGAGGTTCAGCATGGAAAATTCCAAGAAGGGCTATCTACCGATAGGCCATGGAATTTCTCTCTCTAAGAAGGATTGTCCGACAACTCCTGAAGAGAGAGAGCGTATGAGTAGAGTCCCATATGCTTCAGCCGTGGGATCTATCATGTACGCCATGACATGTACAAGACCAGATGTGGCATACTCACTAGGAGTAGTGAGTAGATACCAATCTGATCTTGGAGAAGATCACTGGAAAGTGTTTTAAAGCCATCCTTAAGTATTTGAGAAATACTAAGGACCAATGGTTGGTTTATGGCAAGTCAGATCTAAAACTTGTGGGGTTCACAGACTCTAGCTTTCAATCTGACCATGATGACAGCAGGAGCGTGTCGGGTTATATCTTTACTCTGAATGATGGAGCCATCTACTAGAAGAGTTCCAAGCAGCATACTGTGGCGGACTCTGTTTGTGAAGTGGAGTACATCGCAGCATCGGATGCTGCAAAGGAAGCTGTGTGGCTGAGGAAATCCATCACTGAGCTCGAAGTAGCACCCTCCCTCGATGGTCCAGTCCTGCTCTACTGCGACAGCACTGGTGCCATAGCTCAGGTGAAGGAACCCAAAGCACATCAGCAGACGAAGCACATCTTGCGCCGCTTCCACCTGATCCGAGAGATCGTGGATTGAGGTGACGTCGACCTTCAGAAGATCGACGGAAAGGAGAACCTAGCCGACCCCTTCACTAAAGCCTTGGCAATAAAGGAGTTCGACAACCACAAGTCGAAGATGGGTATTAGATACTATACCGAGTGGCTTTAGGACAAGTGGGAGTTGTTGGGAAATGTGTCCCAAAAAGCCAATCGTCAAGCTGTTGACGGTTGAGCAACCAAGTATTGTAATTGATTTGTTAATAAATAAAATATATTTGGTATTTTCATCATAAGCTTTCATCTTCTAATGAACTCCGTTGTTATGATGAAGTCCTTAGGACTATTTAGATTCGATAAAGAGAGGATTTATCGATTAGTCCTTAAAACTGTTCATGACCAAATGATAGGCTGTTAATAAGGACGACAGCTTCTATTGAGCATAGGTCGCTGTAGGCCATATGGGTTGGTTGTCCTTTTAACCAAAGAGTGTGGAGACACTGGTATGGTATACAGGTGAGATATAAGGGTACATCATCATTGAACGTGACCAACTCCAGAGCATTCTGCTGTCGAGAATGTCTCTGATGGGATATAGGTATAAGTGTCCCTTAGACTTGAGATCGCCTCAGTGACTTGCAAGCAACTCACTGTGCTTTGGTACTGGACTAACTGAATTTCTAATTCAGAGATGGAAGGCTTCTGGCACAGTCAAGTACTTGCGAAGTCAGAGTGTGATCGAGATGGGATTGACCACTCCAAGAGTTGGAGAAGAATGAGTCGCTGTATTTCATTTTAGCAAAACCTTGGCCAGGGTAATCCATCAGATGGATTTGATATTTTGAAATACAATGTGGACAACCTGATCAGAGTTAACAGTTAAACTCTGGGGTGTCCTATGATCATTTTGGTCAAGGGGATGAATTATATGAAAACTATATCCGCATGGGTTCTAAGGATGTTGTTCTACACATTCGACCTATTCGATCGTCGGGTACTATTGCTAGATGGTCACTTCGATTGGTATAGGAATTTGTTTCCTATGCTAAC